>NW_022280065.1:2535148-2588599 GCF_004355925.1 Anarrhichthys ocellatus | reverse complement strand
CCCCCCGTCTTTCCTGCTCACTTTTGCATAGATTGCACATCACTTATTATGAATTGTTTTATTTTATTGTTGCTTTGGCTCGTAAATGAGATCCTGTATCATTGTGGGAGTAACTTGGATTAAAAAAAAAAGGTTCATTAAAATATGAAATAGCATTAAAAAAATCTCTCCGTTCTTTTTCTCTCTCCATCTGTAGACTGGCAGTAAACGTACAGTGTGTAACTGGGCAGGCGCCTCCTCCTGCTGCTCATTAATGAAAAGATGTGAAGGAAGCCGAGAATAACGCAACATGATTTGTGAATATATATTTCTCTCTCTCTTGAGGGACAGTTTAAGCCTTTACAAGTTAATGTTAAGGAACGTTAAGCTGATGGAAAACAAACTGCGTAACGTGGCCAGTCAGCATATATTTACCAGACATGTTCCTCACGTCTTTTTCAGTCTTATCGTATTGATTGACAGGGACCACATTGTGTCAGTTCCAACATTAAATCCACACTCCATTGAAGTTCAATAGTGAAGTACAGAGGTAGAATTCAATCGCACACTGATAATTCACAGTTAATGGGAAGCAAGAAGAGCAGTGGGGAAACTTATCAGCCGCGTGATGTAATGTTTACCGGCGGTTTTAATTAATTATGAAAATTAGCCGAGGCGGTAGGCACGCTGAGAAGTGAAATCAGATCTTTGCGCTTATCGCAGCCTCGCAGCGCTCACGGTGCGCTATTTGAATGACATCTCGTGCCGAACGCACCCACGATCTCACACGCGTACTCTCACGAATACACCTTTTGTCCGCTGAGACACATTCAAAAGCGTCAACAGATACACGTGCACACGCAAGCTTATAAAGATCACAGATTGGCATTAATGTATGCAGACATAAGAAAAACACACAATGCCACAGAAAAGCAGAATGCTATTGATTGGATTTACAGTTTTCGAGTTGGAATAAAATTAGATTTTGCCCCTTTTGATCCTTGATTGATGACAGAGTCCTCCTCATTATGTTCAGCTGTCAAAATATGAGCTCGCCTGATCTACATTTGAAAGCATTGATCTGGAAAGAAATAGGTGAACCAAATATGCACAGAGTAACACAAACAAGCAATTACTCCAGTGGCTGACATGACATTTCTGCGGTGTTGGTTTATTCAGAAAGCATATTTTTCTTTGTGTCTCCAATCAGCACATCGGTTGCCTCAGTGTTTAGTCTTAAAGGAGAGTTTTTATCTTTGTTTTTTTGCAGAGGAAGAATATGTGGGCCGTACGTGACAGTATAGTAGTATCACTGCCGTCGTGTCATTGTTTGAGTTTGTAGTGTTTTATCATTAACTGTGCAGTGCGGTGACAGGCAATCTCTTCTAGCTCTTGATTACTCATCACACTAAGTTGGTCCCTGCAGGATGGAGATGGGCAACAGGCAGAATGCAATATTCCACCTTGGAAGGCAACCTGCTCTGTTCCCATCATCTCCAGCCGGATTAGAGAGCAGGGTGTTTTCAGAGAGAAAGAGGGAGAGAGGGGGAGGTTGCACTGCCAAGTTTCCTCCCCCTCCTCCAAATGTATTTGTTTGTTGCAAAAGACGTGCAAAGTGCAAAAGACAAACGTGGACAAGACGGGAGGCTTTTTTTTTTTTTCCCCCTCCTGCAACTTCTGCTCAAAGGAGGGGAGCCAAGAGACGGGGCCTGTCCGCGGGGAGAGGGAGGATTAGCTGGATTAGCCGAGACGCACCAGTGATAGGACTGGGCCCTCCTGGACGGACAAGCAGACTCTGGCAGCTGGGCCTGTTTGCAGGGGCCAGATGAACGGGGCCCAGCATTGTCTCAGTGAAACATTGCTCAGTACTGAGATCCATAGACCGTGCAAGTGGGGGGGACCAGGGGGGCCTGGTCTGATATGATATTCTAACAAAGAAAAGCCTGAATTGTGTCTTTTTCTGTCAAAACTTGTATTTTAAACGAGCCAAAACAATATTGGTCATCACCACCCAGTCTGCTGCAATGCAATTTGACATTTACGGCGCTGTCCGTGGTCCTGAAACAGAGTGGAGGCGATCCACAGACAGACAGACGGAACACGTGACTTCTTGGCCTGCTCGTGGTTGTAAAGAGAGATGGAGAACGAGAACAGCTGTTTCTAGCTGCCTCCCATGATTTTGACAGAGAATCGTTTATAAATTCAAATATAGATAGCACTTTGATAGTGCTACGTCCTTACGCGAGTTCTCTGATTAATATATTTATTTAACAGTAGCCCCATGTTGTTGTTGTTATTTAGCTTTTCTGGGGCTATTCATGGTTGAATTAATGTCATTCTCACAGTTTTAAACGGCCCCCTCGGTCACCTCATCCAGCGCTTGGCCTGATGTTCTGGTTACTCGATACTCCTGCATGAGTAATATGTTCCCCCAGATGCTCCGTGGCCCGTGCCAAGTTCAAAACAGAGAAGCCTGCATCTACTATTTCCCTCCCTCCTGTGTTTGCTTTTGCTGTCGGGTTCAATGATTTCTAGTTTGGGTCCATAAGTAGGTCTTTCACCTCCCCTTCTTTAGAGGATTCCTGTTTTTCAGCTTTGGTGCTCTACAGGGGTCTCGCTGAAAAAGCGGTATGAATTTGCATTGCATAATCTTATTCTCAACCGGCGGTCCAGGTATTGAGAAGAAGCGCTGCTATTAATCACAGAATTATTAGAAATGTATGCGAGGATAAATAATAAATGAATAAATAAAGTAGGCGGCCTAAACACAAACCAGTAATTAATTTGCTTGATCGGTCTTGTGAGACTGCATTAATGACACACTGTCACGCTCCTCTGATTGTAACACGTTTCCCTCTCAGGACGTAAGATTTCCCTTCTTTTTGCTTCTCTGTGCATTATGTATATATATTTTTTTTACGCAGACATTTACAGTGCAGATGCTTTGTTGCAGGCATAATCCCCATAAGTCCTCTATAGCGGCCTGGGCTGCACACTGCTCAACATAAGCACTGTATATCTATACGCATCTTGTGTGATATGGTCTTGGCATTCATTTCTCCGCATGTTGCCTCAAGGGCTCCCTGTGGAATAGCTTTCCTACAGCCTATCTAACAGAAATCACAGAAGAGGGGAACAAAACAGGGAGCAGCAAAGAGGAAGCAAGAGAGCGAAAAAAGAGGAAGAGAGCAGTGAAAAGATTGGAGGGGAGCAATTAAAACGAGTGTGGAGAGAGAGAGAGCCAAAATAGGAAAAGAGAGTTGTGGAACTGTGAAGAAGGAGGGGGGGGGGGCTGCATGTTATTAGCGATGCTGGTGTCGCATTACAGCACAGCAGAGTTTGTAAAGTGGCGAGATAACTCTCACCTGAGGCCGTGTGCCGCCACCATCCCTCACAAGGACAATCATTGGGCGGGACTAATGCTGCTGTGCCTATACTCTTACCACTGCGCGTGTGCATGTGTTCCTGTAGCTTTGCAAGTCTGTGCACTCATCCCTGTCTGGGTCGTCGTCGACGAGTGCGTGCGAATGAACGCGGCGCATGTCGAGGACCAGAACTACAAACGTAAGCGGGCCTCAGCCGCTCCGCAGGACCTTCGAGGAGCGGCTGATTAATCCTCCAGTCTGCACGGCGTCCGAGGAGCCGGGCCCATGCGCTGTTGTTTATCTGCTCCCTGGTTTGTCCGTGGGAGGTCTGCCCCCTTTGGGCTGCATGAGACGGGGCCCCCGTCGTTGTTCACTGCTGCCTTATCTGCAGTCCTGTCAGGACAGAAGGGAAGGGAAGGGGGCAGCGAGGGGCTGAGCTTTACCCCGGATTGTCTTTACTCCAGCTCTGCAAAGAGATTGGAAGTAAAGGGATACCGCCCGATCCCTGGGCTCAAACACTCCCGGCTAATGGAAGCTGTCATAAATCTGAATGTAGATTACTTCAGGGTTTTATTTTTTCTCTCTCTCACCGTCTGAGTGTCTTGGAAGACAACTCGATGAAATGGTATATCAGACACTCCAGATGTAACACCCTGCTGTGTGCATGACAGGGGTATGCAGATTTCATACAGGCATATTATTGAGATTTACTAGTGTAGGTGGTTGTGAAGGCTGATCTTGCAGTTCAATCCCACACATGCATTCATGGTGTTTTACATGAGCTGCGTATCACATGTGTGGTATATATGTATGTCCGTGTGTGTGATTGTGTGGTTGAGGGAGACAAAGACGAAGCCACAGGGGAGGAGAAAAGAGACGTACAGTAGTAGAGAATAGATGTTTGTTACAGCACATTAGGAAGCATTATGGCTCGGGTAGCAGAGCCTCGATGATAAAAGAACAGCAGCAAAGGACACGAACACACACACACACACACACACACCATATCACCGTGTGCGATCACACAGCTAAAGGGTAATTGCACATGGTAGGAAAAGTGCTGCAGCTCTTTACGGTATGTGCAGCACGTACTGATACAGGAAAAATGACCTCTACGTTCCATGTTCAGTCTCACCTTTTTTTTTGTCTTCTCTCCGCCAACATTATCACCTACCTGCCGTGGTAAAGGTGGGCTGTAACTGCTCGTGATTTTACACAGCGTGGCTCAGAGCACCCTGGAAGCTGCTCACAGTAAAAAGGGAAGGATGGAATCACTCCCCCAGCAGAGTAAAACTACAGACCAATCACAGAATTATGGAGCCCAAGGGAGCATGACCTGTTTTCTGCTGGTGTTAAAAAGAGAAGCGATGAGTGCGAGCATCCCTTCAATCCTTTTTTGTTTTTGTTTTGTTCCTCCTCCTTTTCTTTTATATTCCAAACAACCTGTGTCGTTTTTTTTTTTCTTAATTCTAATGCTGAGTGTTCTCCGTCTCCGACTCTCTTTGTAACACCTAGCCTGATTATAGTGATGCTGGTAAACGGTGGCCCAGTTTACCCCCCCCTCTTCCCCCGCACTCCCGCTAGTGAAATTACGAGTTGGTTACTATAGAGACGTGTTTATAAATGCAGTTTGTGACTCCCTTTCTGCCCTTTCTCTTGCTGTGTTTACCACCCCATTCTCCATCTTCCCGTCTCCTCTAAAATCACATCTTTCTTTTCCCTTAAATTCTGTTTCCTGTCTGTCTGTGTCCGTCTCGCTGCTTTCTCCTTTATCTGTCCCTTCCATCGGGTTCCCTTGCCCTTTCTCTCATTTGCCTTTGTCGAAATCTCATTATTTTGTTAATTTCGTTGGCCAGCCGCCGTCAACGTGACTTGCTGTGCAAGTCTCATTGCACAGAATTAATACCTAATTTACCTCAATGCTCAAATGGGCTCCACTCTAGCAGCTTCCCCAATCTAGGTGTTTACAATACCGCAGGGCTTCCATCTTTCCCCGAGCTCGGTGGCTCTGAGCTCCTTTTTCTACCGTGATGAGTAAATGTAGGGCTGTTCTTTATGATAATGCATCTGTGTGGGTATGCGCCATATATCACTGTTTGCAAAGCACCCTTCTTACCTTTGTGACCAGAGAGGTAAACGTAAAAGAAATAAAAAGCTGTGGATTGTCTTTCTGCTCCCTCATGAAAGTCTAATGGAGTGCTGATTCATTATTGTACCCAAGAAGACAATGGACGTATAGGCGTATTTAGACCACTCAAAGCAAAGTGCTGCTGAGGCTACAGTTTTACTCCCACCGGGTTCAGGTGTGGAGGGGAGCTAATGCACAACAAAGGGTTACGCTGATGTAATTATGTAATAACCAACCTACCTCCGCTGGCTCCGAGCGAAACACTTATCTCCGGTTTGATTTTTCCACAGATTCTAAGTGCTTGTTTAAAAACACATTTACTAGTCTTGCAGTGAGGCGTCCTCCACCATGTGTGTGTTTCGGTGTTTTTTTTTTTTTTTCCAGGTATGATGATTGGCTATGCTCTGGTTATTTCAGTAAAATGTCCCTCTTCTCTCCAGATTTGGGAGTTTGCAACAGAGAGGAGATTCTGATGCTTTCTGTCTCTTAAGCTGTAGTATCACTTTCATTCATGGTTATTATTACAGTTAACTAATCTGGGTCTGTTTTGAGTAAAAGGTAAAGCATATTGGATGTCACCCTATAATGTCATCCAAAGGAAAACCCTTCTTGGTTATTTACTTTTACTCTAATGTAGGTTTTGATGTTCAGCACATGTCCAGAATTGTTTTTCAATGAAACACTGTAAATTACCATTGATACCGTTTACACCGTAAATGATGGTGTATCTGCTTTCCACCCACGAGCATCTCTGCACTTCTAATTTATGGGTTGGATTTCTTTCTGTTTCTCAGTGAACTTGCATGCATTTGTGTGGCTGGGGGAAAAAAACTGTTGTGAAAAATGTGAATTCTTCCTCTCGATCCAACACAAGATATTGTGTGACTGCATCGTATTCTGGTCTATTTTTACACAATTGTGGAATTATTGTACTGTGTCTGTATTTGCTACCATGGATTTTTTTCTCTGCAAAAGTGAACATCAGAAATGGTGAATGCATGAAAAGGAATCCCGCTGTTGATTCTAAAACCGCGTGATGTTCGCCAAGTTTGAGTGAACATTCAAACATGTCTGGTATCAAACTTTATTGTAGCAGCACTGCAAACGCTCTGTGTGATTTCATACGAATTATGTTTGGCCATTTATCTGCGAATATCCGAAAAAATACTCCACCAAGCTCCATAGTGGATCTGGAATAAACCCATTCAACATAATTCAGTTTCAGATGGATATTACTGTATGCATGTGGGGGGATACAGAGTGCATGTCTGATTATGTCGGTTTGTGCATCTGCCAGCATCATGTCCCCTGTTTTTTTTTTTTTCTGCCATGTCATTGCAGCTCCATTCCAAGAAGCCATGTCGGCATGGCAGAAAAAGCCTGCGTTAACACCCAGGCTGGTTAGATTATACCACACGAAACAGCGGGACGCGCTGCCATGACATCGATGACATGACGCGTGTCACCCCTCCGCTGTCTCTCTGCCGTTTAGCGGTGTGGCACTCGGCGTGGGGCCTTTGCTGTATTTCTCTCCCTCTCTCTGCTTCCAGGGATGGGATGAGGTGCAGTAATATATAAGAAATGACTTGGTGGCAACTCATCTAATATGATTTGTGTAGGAGCTCATAAAAGCTCGCCAAGCGTAACTTTAAAAGAATGAAATGGAAGGAGGGCCGTGTTGACTCGACTCTCCTCTGTCGCATTGCAGGGATCATAAATGCGTTCAGAATCGAGCTGTGGGACGACGGTTTTCTGTGAATTTCTATCGGAGCTAATGACTGCCATATCATTTAGCCCAACGTGTGTCATCCACACGCCACTTTGATTACAAAGACCTCTACCTGGGTAACCCTCCCTCAGCCTGTGTCGTCATGTAAGGAAGCAGCGAGGCGTCTGATCCCCCCCCCCCCTTGCAACGACTCTGGAAATAATTAATAAACACATTTAATTAAAATGAAAATGCGCTGCATTTCTGCGTTAATCCTAATTTATTCGCCTTAATTGAGCTTCCATTTGCTTTGCCAGCGGTTGGCAGAAGTGTTAATAAATAAGCTATTGTCTCGATGCCATGAAGCATTTAGCCGAGCAAATCCTAATACACTGTAGCACTTCACCTGCTTAATAAGCAGGAAGAAAACTCCTCAATGTCAGAAAAACTTCCTGAGCTACACGTATGCGTGCACACGCACGCACGCCCTGGCAATTTTTCTGCAATAATTACATCCTTTTCATATTGAAGACCCACCCCGACATTAATTATAACGGTATAATGCAATCTTAGCAAACTGTGTGTTGTATAATGTGCTGTGATAATATTTCCTCACTCATTTATCTTCTTCATTGGGCGTGTGTGTGGTTGGACAATCCATCTGTTTGTCCCCGTGTTCCTTGGCTCTCTGTGGTGCTTGTTAGTGTCGTTTGGTAAGAGGACGTCTCCCCGACGGCAGCCTTTACTCCCCACTCATCATCTCTCACCACCGCATCTCCCCACTTTCCTCTTAGTGATTAAAAGCAATATGGCTTTCTTTTTCTCAGGGCTAGAATAATTTTTTCCAAAGCGGGGATTTAATTGCATGTTAAAAGTCCTCGTCAGAGTCTTTCACTGTTCTTGAACTATGCTCCTTTGACTGACACCAAACCAGACTGAAAGTAAAGTCTCTCTCTCTCTCTCTCTCTCTCTGCTTCTGTGTCTCTCTTTCTCATTAGCGAAGTTTTCCCTTCATTCCCCTAATGTCACAATTGTGTCTCTTTCTTCGTCTTTTCAGAAAGTGTAATTGGGCCTTTGCGTGTTGGTGCTTGTCTCTGTATCCGCTGCATATAAAATCACCGAGAGTGAAATTTCACCCGGGGCATATTTTCACCGTCTCTTAACCTCCCTCTTGGCTTCCTTGGACTCCTGTTGGGAGATGATGAATAATTTCTGGGAGAGCCGTTAAAGTCGGAGAGCATGAAAAAAAAAAAAAGAAAAAAAAGTTCACTATGGGCAAATTTCCATCACTCCCATTCTCTGGCCCCTCGGCTGCCCCTCCAAATGTTTCTAAATCGGATACGGGCAGGCCGGCAACATACACCTCATGCATTCAAATGAGTGTTTATCTGGAGCACCTGATTAGAGTCCATGTGTTTTTCTAGGGGCGTAGCAGATATCTGCTGTATATATATCAAGTGGCATGGTCCTCTTCCATGTGGCTCCAGGCGCAGCATCTGCACACATCTGCAGAGTGCAGAGTATCCCCCGTTGCCTCGTTATCTCCTCCAGAGCTGCTTAGTGATTTATTTACCTGCTCGCCACATGCCGCTCAGGCAAAAAAAGGACGAGTGGAATAAAGGGAGAAAATGGAGGGAAGGAGGGAGGAGGGGGGGGGGGACTGGTTGAGGACAGGTGATGGGAGACAGAGGAGAGGGGAGAGAAAGGAGGCAATGAGCGAGAAAGAGTGTTGGGGCGACGATAATGTGCTGATGATGAGGGGAGCAGGTGGGAGAGGCGCATTCACATGTCGTTTACGGCCTGACGGAGCCAATGACGGGCCGGGGAGAGAGGAGGGAGGAGAAAATGAAAACAACAGGACGGAGATTCTGACTCTTAATTGTATTCAGGAGATTTGGTTTGAAGAATATAAAAAATCCACGCAAACCCCCGAGGATGCCACTTCATATTAGTGTGTGTGGACCCCCGTCATCCACAAGAAGACACCGCCAACAGCTGAGACACCAGGTGGTGGCAGACAAAAGGTATTAGTCAATGGAAAGTGACTGGTTGGTGTCGGGAAGCAATAATAATCTGTGTGTTTGAATATGTAAACATACCCATACACATAATTACATTCCAGAGACGATTTCCAGAATAAATGGATATTTCTAAAGATGCAGAAAGATGCAATCTGTGGTCTAAATGTAAACAAAAACCTAAATGTAAACATCCTCCCACCAGCGAAATCCAAAGCTCAGTCAGTTTCAAATTGATTGACAGGTATTTCAATACAGGGACCACAACACTATCTGAATTATTCATAGTTTCTGTTAAAAGCTTGTTCATATATGATGTTTTTGTGAAATTGCCAATATTTTCAATGATGTTCAGTAGACACTAAATGCAGTTTTTTTTCTTTTACTTGGGGGGGGGGGGTCTATGGGGATTGGCTCTCCTTTGGAGGAAACCTCAAGTCACCATTTGATGAAGTGACACTTCCACGTTGGCTTCATCTCTCCGCACCGGAGGTTGTCGCTTGCCTGGAACACCTGGTGCCAAATCTTCAGTATTTCTCTCTGACATGAAATATTCATGACTTAAAAAAAGCAACAATTGAAAGTTTAAGTTCAGAGAAAAAGATCTTTTTAGTGTTCAACAGCTGATCTGCTACATCCGGACCGTGTAGGTAGTTTGATCACATTTGATTGGCAAAGACCAAACAAGCCACCAACTGTCATATTCAGATTCCACTGTTGGTGCACGAACTTCAGTCTGAACAGAAATCTGTCGTGTGAAATTGTTTCATATATCAGTTACATTTATTGTACTTATCTTTATCTCTTTATCTGTAGCTGTTGCTCTCTGTGCAATAAAAGTTTAATCTAATTGAATCATATCCTATAGAAAGCCCCTTTGAGCCTTCACACAATTAGTGAGCGCAGTCAATGGAGAAGCGGGTGGATGCAAATGTCAAAATGTTGGCATCAAATCAACTTAAGATGACTTGTTTCCCTGTATGCTGTGAGAATATCATTGTTTCGATGTGTCAGTTTTGTGCATGCACCATTTTAAACTGATTTTCCGAATAACAAACATGCAAAAGGTACAACCGCCCTAACTGTTACATCTCTATAACAAGCAGATGGGCTGGCAGTGAGCACAGGCATGCCAAGGTCAACCCCGGGGTACTCTGAGATATCGGCGCCTGTGAGGCAGCACTTTCATCCACAGCCAAGGCTCACGCTGCTCCCTGGAGCTCTGCCTCTGTCCCCTCTGGATCTGCAGGCTTAGTCAACTCAACCGTGTAAGCACATTCCCCCCCCCCCACCCCTGGAACCAGCCTCCGTGGGGGCCCCACGCTTGCTTTGCCACACAGCAACGCACCGGGCGCTCGCCGCCGCCATTTTCACTGGAAGCCAGACTGACGTTCACGGAGAATTCCCCCACAGCCACCCTCCCCGTGCTCTCAGCCCTTTCCCAACCCAGCATGCCGGTTTTTATCCCCAGAGGTTCAGTGCCAGTCATGTCACAGCCAAGCCCTAAACCGTCTGGGGATCTTAGATCTTGCTACCTCATTCCGCTGATTCCTGTTTGCTGCAGTTCTGGGAGGGGGATTGTTCAGCCCAATCAGGGTTTTCGGAGCTGTAGTGCTAAATGGCCCTCTTAATGTCACTGGGGGAAAAAATGGGCAATCTCTCAATTTGGCATGAGCCGGTCTGTGGCAGCGAGGCAAGAACTTGATAGAGTGTGGAGGTTTTAAGCGACAGGAAACCTGGTGACCTTTCCCTGTTTTCTGACGGGCTGACTCGATTGCCCTTTTGAAAATGCTAATACCAAATGGTTCTCTACAAGTCCTCCGAGAAGGCCCTCAGCGCGTCGAATGAAAGGGTGGAAGACGACCACAAGCAATGTGTGTTCAGAGGGCACTGTGTCAAGATCCGGGGGTTAAAGCCCTGTGTGATGCCAAACTGGCTGCATTCATTATAAAGTGGTTGTGTTTTTTTATTGCAGAATAACTAAATAACTTCAAACCCTCAATTAATTTCATGCACAAAACAGAACTTAATCGCTCTCTCCCAAATTTTCAACATCTGATGGGCCAATCTGGAAACGTTATAAAATCACCATAAGCCTGCAGTTGATGAAACTGTCTTGTGTCTCCACTGAGAAAGTATTTCTCCTCTCCTTATAGCACCTGAGCAACCTTGCACATGGCACGTAGCTGCCGAGTTTGTTGATCTCTGCAAAAAAAAAAACACATAAAGAGCAACTTAATTATTTGCGATTTTATTCATTCAACGGGCCACAGAGGTGCGCAAAAGGCAATAGGAAGCATAATTATCTTAATGGAAGACTGACATGCATGCCCTTTGTAACACAAGCACCTCTTAACAGCCAAATCAATAGCACACTACGGCTGTGCCCTCAGCCCAGGAGTGGATCACCTCCATCTCCACTATCGAGCGCTGATGATCATAATAAGCTGCTTTGATGCGATTCACATCACCACAAATAATGAGGCATCCTCAATCCAGAGAGCTCTATTACCTTTTCCGACTCTCTCTCTCTCGCTCTCGCTCTCTCTCGCTCAGCAGAGTTCAACGTTAATGTAGCTAAACAAGGTTCTCTTCGAACCACTCCGGGGCTTTAAATCCCACTCAATCATTTACTTTCTCTCTATCTCGTTCCGTCTTTTGCAGTTTGAGTGGCATTTTTCGAAAGAATTGACATTTGGGAAAATCATGCCGTCGCGAGAAACTGTGTCTGGCAGCGCGATAGAGGGAAAAAAATTGAACAATAGAATCTGATGACCGTCTCTCCTCGTCGACTATCACCTCATCGGAGAGCGCAGACAAAGATGGCCTCCATGCATCGACATTGGACTTAAAAAAAAAAATAAAAACTCTGCACAAAGTCCCCCCGTGAGGCATGTGTAACCACATACTGTATGTGACAACACCAGCCGCGTGTCACCGGGCTACGCGCAAGTCCCACCGATTGCTCGGTTCATTACTCCCCCTCACTGGACTGCTGGCTAACAATACTCCTCTGAGGCGTTGCACTTGGCCTTTGTACAAGTGCTTACAGCAGAGCGGACTGTGCGGCTTGCTGAAATAGCTCTCCGAGCATCGGCTGATCCCTGTGTGGCTCGTACTGACGTTCACAAGAACAGAAAAAAAAAACCGGGGTGTTCGGGGAGAAGCCAGAACAAGGGGATTTAAATGGAGGCAGATTTTTTGTTTTTTCGCGACTCCCAGTTGGGGAAACGGTGCCAATAAGGTCATTCAGGAAGAGCTATCTTGACGTGCGATCAGGAGCAGAACTTAAGGCGTGAGGCCTCTTCATGGGGACGATGTGTGATTGGTTGACCCCTCTGTCCAGATGAGTCCGGTGGCTGATTCATGTGTGAAGAGCCGAGGCGTAGTTAAACCGAATGCATTCATACTGACAGTAAAAGCAGAGGTGTTTGGGTTGTCCGCCCCCTATGAAGGTAGTCTGTGTTGGTCTCAAAGCACTACTTAATCAGTGAATTGGTTTTGATACAGGCTTTGGGAAAAACTATAACATTAACATACCACTTCTATCCAACATCCACAATGTGTTTATGTGGAAGTGCCGTGTGGAACAGCTGGCTAATTAAACCCAGCAGGGATCGCTCACTAGCTAATGATTTAAATCATCAAACTCCATGATTTTGTGCATTGTAATTTGAGGAAGATGCATAATTTCAGATAACACATGATACCCTAAAAGTGGAATTCCGGGCAGGAAACAACATAGTAGCAAGCCAGCAAAAGATGGTCTGCAGGGCGGCCCCGAGTATGCGGTTTGCTTGGTCTTTAGCGGCCCCTGGTTGGCTCAGAATGAGCAAAACGCGAGGGTTTGATAAAGAGAAGTATAAAAGTGGAGCAGAGGCTTGTGGTTTTTTTTTTTTTTCTTCTGAAGTTAGTGTGTTGTTGGAGCTGCTGATTACAATACAGAAGAGAAAACATGTCTCGCCGTCTCATAAAACTGGACTACATTTTGTTAAAACAGTTATAACCCTTATTTTAATGGCATTTGATGACTATATTTTCAGCGTGTAACAGGTTCTATCCGCTTTAAAGGGGAAATCCTTTACAGGCACATACTTTGCAGCGTTACACGTGTGTTCGCAAGTGAGCGACTGCTGTAACGGCGGTTTGTCTACTGTTGCCCTCAACCCTGATTTGTCTATAGCAATGAATGAAAGCACGAAAACACGCATACATCCAAATCAGCCACATGCCGGGCAGTACGGCAATTATTTAAACAGCTAATTAGGTCAGTCAACTCCTTTCGGCCCTGCAGGCGGAGGGTTGTGCAAGATGGTGCGGCCTGACACAGTGACCTCATGACGGCTTGCCTGGGCATCGCAAACTGGGATTGGTCCACAGCCAAAGGGATGAGTGAACCGAGCGTCAGTTGGACTCGTGACTGAAATCCCGAGCATCAAATACAGGCCTTCTGGGCATGCTGCCATGTGTCGCTGTGATGCTGCACGGATGCAAGACGACCAGGAGTGAAGTCCCTTTGAACAGTTGGATGGGTTTTTTCTTTTTTCACACCGCAGACAAACATTTGAATCAATGGTTGATTTGATTTCTGGAGATAAACTCAGACACACACACAGAGTTTCGTGGAGGAATTTACTTCGACTACGGTTAAATTGTACTTGCAAACAATTACAAGCATTTACTTAAACCTGCGTGAAGGGCCTGATGGGAGTTTGCAACCTGCAAACGCAAAATGACGATGAGCAAGACGGAGCAATAAAAAAAAGGAAATCGTGTTGTCTTTGAATCATATTCTCTAACATTCAATTACAACCAAAGAGTGTTTCCAACATAAAAAATATTTTTTAAATGTAATTTCTTAAAAAAATCAATTTTGTTTGTCATTTAATTATTGACCTTGGAGGTCCGTTTATTGGTCCGCTCAGTAGCTTGGTACTTATTTCAAACCCAGTTGCTGTGTTTCCTGTCCTGTACTCGTCTCTGAGCCGGCGGGTTGCAGTGGATGTGGATCCCTATCTGCGGTTAGCTACAGAAGCTAATACAGGAGGCTAGTTTACACCTCAGATTACTGGTGGAATGGAAAAGTAGGGCGGTGCATTAGGACAGGATGCTGTTATAATAATTGTGTGAAATAAGCTACAGTTACTTGTTGCATGCAGCGTGAATACGGCATGAACATGGTAATGAGTAAGAGCCTATAACAGGCTCGTATACTGTAAATGGCACAACATATAAATAATCAAAGCATTAGTTCTCAGCTTGATGAATATTGAACCCTCTGTGTCGTCATCCTCCATAATGAGCTTGTCTTCCTCCTCGTCTGTGTTAACAGTCCCTAACATGAAGACATAATCCAGCACACAGGGAAAGGTTGCTGTCCAGGCCAGGCCTTGCTCCGGTAGTGATTGTGACATTTCTCCTTCTCCCTCAGGGCTTTGTTGACCCCCCCCCCCTCCCCTCCCCCAAATCCTCTGCACACCCCTCTCATCCAAAATGCTCCAATTCCTCCGGAGCAATATCTCCTGCTCGCGGAGAAAAAGGTCACATGCTCCATTATTTCAAAGTGAACTTTCGACCGAACATTTACGGAGGAGGGCAAAAAAAACAGCCGTCGATGGGAAGACGCGGCGGGGTTCAGTGTGGATGTATATTTTGGGACGAAGGACGGATGCACAGGTGAGTGGAGGTGGCGCGTATGGATTGTCATCGTTTGACAACACGGAGCTAAGTGTCTATGCAGAGACGAGGGACAACGAGGCTGAGTGGTCACACATTGATCTTTTGGTCCCGGCCGCGCCTACTCTACAAGCTGTTATGGCATAGTGCGAGTCGTTTCTATGCTAATAATATCTGTCCTCCTTGAGCATTATGGGGCCTGTACATGCAGGATGCAGCCAACCCCGGAGTGACTATCACTGTCTTTTTGATTCACGCTGCCAGTCACTTCTCTCTGCCGGTGCGGGTCCACCTCCATAGCTTCTCATTAGAGCAGTGGGCAAGCACAGCGATGAGATGCAAAGGGGCTTTTCTTTTCTCTTTTTCTCACCATACAGGGTGTGACATTAAGTGTTTACTGATGACGCCCTCCTTGCAGCCAATTATTGGCCATTACAGGATTTCAGAGACGCCAGCTTTACTTCCACCCAGCAGAGAGGGTGGGGAGAGAAACCGTCCTTTATGAATACGTTGAGACGCATACTTAATTGCTTCCTCAATCGATGCTCGTCCTGCGGTCAGTCCAGGCTGCTGATTTGAGCCTGGCTATTGACTCAGCTGTTGTTTGCTTTGTCGTACAAAACCAATACCCGGGCTTTTCACTAAGAACGGACCCAAGTGAGAGAAAAACAACAACTTTTAGCCAGAAATGGAGCGTATGGTGGTGTTGTTATTGCATAAGGTTTATGTGGGCATGTTTAATGCTTTGTGTTCTGTTACAAAGGGCTTCAACTAATTTCCAATTTTGTCCAGAGTGAACAAAACGCTTGCCAACAGGATTTGCCATTACTCATATTGATTTGTTGTCAGTCTTGAAGAAGCAGAGAGATTTTTTCTGTCCGTCTCTCGTGTGCTTTTACAGCTACAATATGAGTCGCATCGATATACAGTTCATACATTTAAGTTATTAACTCATGAGAACATATCAATTAGGCAGTCAGTTCTGTGTAATGAACCGATTACAGGGACTTTCTTTACTACAGATCAATCGGATGAGTACTGAATTGCACCTATTTCTATTAATAATGCAACATTATGACATTACATTACATTAGTCATTTAGCAGACGCTTTTATCCAAAGCGACTTACAATAAGTGTATTCACGTATTCACATTATAATAAAAATGCCAGCTACATCTTTTCTGAGCTTTCTGATTTCTTCTGTGAATGAAAGTGCAACAGTTTAATTCTTTTTTTTTTTTTTTGATCATTTGTTTTCATTCAAGACTCTCGTCCCCTCTTTGTTTAGCATAATACACTAAATCAAACTATTTATTTACCCATGATATAAGAAGCTAAACCTTTCTAAAAAGCCTTTCTGGATTCTTGAGTCGCCACGAACATACGAATGTTCTCCACCGTTCTGTTTCAGTCTCCTGACGGTTCTCTGTGGTGGAAAATATTCCTCTTTTTGTAATAGTCAAGCAGAAAATTGTCTCCAATTTTTGTTTACTTATCAGACACATGCTGCTTTGCTCTTGTTTTGTCTCGCCTCCCCTCAATCTTTCATGCCATCGACACCGCTCCACCGTTCTCCACCCTGCGTGTGCGGTCTTAAAATAACGGGTTGTGAATTCAGCTTCTGCTGGAATATCATAACTGTTGTCCGAAGGAAACATTTCACAATCGATATTCCAACAGCGGACTCCAGCTCTACAGAGTTCTGAAGGGGGCCCAACAGCAACAGGTGCTTCGGTTAAACAAGCGACCGTGTTAACTGGTGACGTTCAGCCAAATACGTTTGTGGTTGCTCGTAGTAACTTGCATAGACGGTTGGTGTAGATAGTAAACACAGATGAGTATGTCATTATAACTGATTGAAGGCTTTTACGAGGACACCCACATGTTCTGTTGGTGTTTTCAACAGCTGCTGTCTCTTCGAGCAACCACGGCCTCACTCGGCTGAGAGTCACCAGTTAACATAGTCACTCGTCAAACCAAAACACCGGTGGCGTCTATGACTGCAAGCTATTGAACGTGTTGTTGACCACGATGGACTGTGAAAAATGCTGGTGTTTGTACGGTGTAATGGAACATTTCTACTTAGTATATATTTCTACTTCGTATATTGTGTAAATGCTTAAGTACTTTTGCTCTGAACTCAGTAGATCTTCATCCGTTGTGTTAACATACATGCTCAAATGTATCTTACTGTTTGGGTAATAGAAATATTATATTCTTATCATAGTTTATATTCTTATGTGTATTTTATATTCTTATGAAATATAACTGTTTTCTAACTTGTTGTGAATCAGACTATCATAAGCTTGCATCATGTAACTTGTGATCCATGCAGCTGACTGCCTGCACCTATATCCTCTTCTTCTTCGTGTTGGATAACAAGTACCTATTGTATGATCACATGTTCTATGCCTTAAGGATAAAACGTATGCATCTGTGTGTCTGTTGTTGCACAGATAAAGCACTTCTTATACTTCTTTGACAGCATGGCCTTCATGGGATAAAACCGGATGCTCCAGTGCAGGCCCCCACCCTTGATTGTTCCCTTTATAAATCTGTACATATTTTGATCTGGAGTGCACACTTCTGCAGACTCCGAGTGACTCTGTATAACTGTGCCTCTTCTCTGGCCAGAGAATAAATACTTTTAAAAGACAAGTTCTGTTTGACAATATTCTTCATTTAAGCTTAAAAAGTAAAATAATTTTCCACCACAACGGCCCATTTCATAACTCAATAAACACAACGCTCTGAGTGTATGTCATGGTATTTGACGTTGTGTACATGAGCACAGGTGGTGTAACGTTACACGTATTATGTACCTGACCACTAAATATTGGCCCACTTGCTAATGTATTCCACTCACTCACTAACAGCAAATGGACCTGGAGAGTCGATTAGTTTATGTTGCATTTGTGATCTTTGGTGGTTAATGCTCTTTCATAGCTGAGCCAGTTATTGCACTCCGCTGTACTTCCGTTGCCAAACTGCGTGCTCACACTGACATTCGTCATCAGTTTACAAACTGTAAAAGGGTCTTTCGTGACATTTCTAAACTTCCCAAAGGTTTTTTATTTATTTTTTGATCAGTCTGCATCAAATATTGTACAGTGCACTTAATAACAGACAAAAACTAAGTTGCTGTGAGTCTGAGACCAGGTATGGCCTTATGTTATGTCGATAACTTGTCATTTTATCCAGTTTTCACAATCTTGGTATTTACCTTGCAGCAATTATTCCAGTCAAGACGTATTCCATCCATACAGGGGCTCCTTGAAGACATACATGGACTGCGGCAATTTCTGAACTTCTGTAACTTTCCGCAACCGACAATCTGACAAGCAGTTCAACACCGCAATCGGCCAGGTGTGCAGAGGCAAGAAAGAAAGGTTTGAACTTGTCTCTTAAGCTGTCCTCTCTTTTCTTTCTTCACACAATTACTTCCATCACCTCTCGTATGTCCAACGTATGTAGGACGGCAGGCTGTTCACCTCGTCTTTCAGCTCCATGTGGTCGGAGAACTTACCACATGAACAAGTTTGTTTTTGTTACAAATCCAGTCTTTCAGACCGGTGAAGTTTTAGTATAGCCTAATATAACGCATACGATGGCTTTAAAAGGCCCAACCCAACAAAATCCTGCTGCATCGTGGTTATTATTCTGCTGGTTTTCCAAGCCCTCATATGGTGACCATATTTGTTTTCTTAAGAGGTAATGTGCCCTTAATCCATGACAATTTACTCCAAACATCATTTTGCTATTTCATTTCTATCTGTTCCCTTAAACAGATTGTCCTCAGAGTTCATGTCCCCGCTCTTCCGGCCCCTCGGTCCTTTAAGACCGTTTACCAACACATCGCTCCCCTTCCCCGGAGGCTCAGCCCTTCATCCTACAGCATCCATTTCCGGGCGCTCCCTTTTTTTCATCACTGCCCGGTGCTGAGGAACATTGTTCTTGATTGCTTGGCAGATGCCATTATCCTGGGCTTATATCTTCACAATCACGTTAGCCATTTGCACAGCTGGGTACTTACTGAAGCGCGGCAGGTTAAGCGCAACACTCGAGGGGACGAAACGATGGAGGCCCACCTGGAGCCTGGGCCAGGACTCTCCTCAGCACCGTGCCATTACCAAAAACACTGTTGGCCTTTCTTCCATTTAGCTAATGCCTCCATGTGTCCCTCTCCAGCTCCCCTCCCTAAACTCCTCCGTTTCTCATACACTTTCATCTTCTCTAACCTTCTCCACGTCTGCCGTGATTCCTGCAGTGTCATTTCTTCCTTCCTCCAGCCTCCAGGCTCGCTCTCTTTCTTCCTCTCTTTCTCTTACACTCTGAAACTTTTTGTCCCTTACTCTTTTTTTTTTTTATCCATCCCTCACTTTGTCACCTGTATGGGTGCAGATTCACATGAAATTGAAGAAGCAAAGAAAAGAGGAGGATGATGGGAAGTTGACAGTTTGCTAACGTGATGCTGAGCTCGGGCGGCAGGCCAGAGATGCGTCTTTCACACGCTCTCACTTTCACACGGAGACGTTCATTCGTCTGCTTCTCCAAGTTCAGAGGGCCGTTGTTATTTTTGTCACAGCCACTTTATATTCACGTTTTGACATTTCACTAGATTAACTGATTAATCAAATAAATTTGTTGTTTACCGACACCGCCACTGGACATAAAACTCAATCAAGACAACCTCATTTTAATCCATTAACATTAAAGCTGAGATTAGTCTGAAGTGAGACATGGGGAGAAGGGGAACAGATGGGTTTCGGAAATTAGAGATTGCACAGATAGAAGCCAGGAGGAAGAATAAAGAAATCCCACTGAGGAAGAAAAGCAGCACAATTGCTCCTGGAATATTGCTTACGCCAGGAATGAAGTCGGTTAAGAAATCAATATGAAGTCAACAAGGACATATGAAAGAGTCGAGGCTGGTTGATGATAACAAATTATCTGAATAATCAATATGCCCATAGCTGCTGTTCATGAATTAATCAGAAAACGGAGCCAGAGTCGAGGTAACAAGCCATGGTTACCGTTAGAATAGTGTGCGCCTGTTGCAAAAACAATCCAAGCCATGCTGCTGCAGGAGCACAAACAGTGCATCACATGGTGCAAAGAACAACTGCGCTCAATAACTTCTGACACTGGGAAGCTTCATTCAGTCGCACGTTGAAAACGCACACTCAGTACACACCAAGCACATCATAAATATTCATGTATGCCTCTGCCGGTTGAGACGAGGTGCAGAAAACGTATTAACTGTCACTCTCTATATTTTCGGCGCACTTTCATTGTCTGTGCGGGTCGGTGAGCGCAACAGGAAGCGAGGGATCATCCGATCACGAAAGAAATGGAAGAATATGGAAGAATATGCTCCTTATATGCAGCACTTCCCCCGTGAGCACCAGGCGACATAAAGGATGACAAATGTTGGAGCGGATGGAGGCGAGTGATCCACTGGAGCTGCACAGATAGGTGGTGGGACGGAGAGAGGGAGAGTTGGGAGAAAGGAAAAAAAAAAAAAAAGTGATGGTACTTGCTCTTTCATCCGCGCCTTTACTCCAGTCGCCACGGCAACATGCCTGGAGGGCACTCAAGAGAGGCGTCATCGCTGACAAAAACAACAGAGAGGCAGGGAGTGAGTGAGAGCAAACGACAGACACTGTGTGTGTGTGTGTGTGTGTGTGTGAGCGTGTGTGTGTGTGTGTGTGAGCGTGTGTGGGTGAGCGAGCCGAGAGAGGACGGCAGCAGATCCACAGCTGACTCCGGCTACCTCTCCTCACTCACGGGAGTGTGCGCATGACCTTCAGGGACTGAAGTGTAATGAACACTCATTCATCACTGGAGGTCATTCGGATTAATGTTTGGATCGCTCGGCTAAAGTTTCACCAACAGCGTCGACGGCCACGTTTACGGGTGTGAATATCACTGATATCCCCTCTAAAAAGGACACTATTATGAGATATGAAATTGGCAGAGTTAATCAAACCGAGGTTAATGCCTAATATTTGGAATTAACTGAGCCATTAATACTGCCGGCTGCCGTTAGGCTAGATAGAGTGGTTAAACCACCACAGGCGAAATTAAACAGGTTAATTAAAGTCTCCAAATTTCCATGCTCTCTCCCTCAGTCTGTATTTCACTGTGAGACACACGCACAATCACACACACACACAATCACTCACACACACAATCACACGCACACGTGTGTTGTGACTATACTCGTAATGACTTTCCACTGACTGTATTCATTTTCTAATATTAATGTAAATCCTGGCTTTAACCCTTGACCCCCTGCTGAATAGGGAATTGGAAATAATAATTTCTCCAAAATCTTTTACTCCAACAGCCTAAAGAATAAACGCTTCCTTAAAAAAAAAAAAGCCCATACCGGTGCATTAAAAACAACAAAATCAATTTTCCAGTGTAAAATGGTGCCAAATTGCTGATGCTGTGCTAGCATCTGCCCGATGCCCGATCGGTACTGAGCATGTGCAACTCTCAACAGAGGAAGAAGCGAGATGGCTCACTCTTTAGCTACTTCTATCATCGATTTAGGACGCAGTAATCATTTGTTTTCAGGAGCTGATAATGTAACAAGTGACACGTGTTGTTGTTGATCTTGTATGATAATGTGATATCGGATCGGTTCATATAGGCTCACGTAGACGCAGATACCCGATACCCGCATTTTAGGTTGCATCAGAGGCATTTCCAGATGTATCAATACTCGGAACGACTTTAATTAAAATGCCTCAGATAGCTGAACGATGTAGATTAGCGATCGCCGAGTCTCGGCCCTGTGATGAGGCCTGCTAGACCACGCGATGGGCCCTGACCAATCATAGTTTGCCGTCTTTCACAATCTGAAATTGGGCCATTATCGGGTTATCATGTAATCTGATCCCAGCGCTCTCCACCACCATGGAGCTGTTTTTTTCCCTTTAACTTGTTAAACCTTTCTACATCAAACAGCTTCCTCTTTCTTCTAGTTGTTGACACAAATGTGAACAGCGTGCTTGTAATTAACTACAGTAATGATTCAACATGTGATAGTGACTCATTTCACAGCTGGTGAGGAATTGAGTCTTTTTAGTTTGTTCCCAGTTTAATCCCAAAGTAAACCCTGAACCTTATAGATAAAAAAAAATAAACTTTGTAGTTGTGGCCTGTGTTGTTTTATTAAAATAACAACATACTACTAAATCTCACCTCAAACGAAACATTAAACTACTGTTTATTATTATCTTCATCTTAAACCTAAACCCTTACCTGATGAGTCACGTATTTTGTATTGAAGAGGATACGTTTTCTCCACACAGTTGCTGAAATACACGCAAAGACGCACACGCACGCTCTCACGCGGGCCGCATGGTTTGAGGGGGCGGGGCCGCCGCACAGACTGACATGCGAGCGCATCTCGGCCATCAGAGGGCGGGTTTGTAGCGTTGTGTGCGCAGCGTGAGGCTGCTGCTGGTGCTGCTGGTGATGCTGATGATGCTGATGATGAGAGGAGCGCATGGTACACAGTCCTTCCAACGGAGATCCAGCGGCTTCAAAGCTGCGCAAAGAACGATAAACACCGAGCTCAGCCGTCAGCTGTGAATGCGGTAGCGTCGCCTGCGTTGTTCCTCTCCGATGAAAGCAAAGAAGCGCCAAACAAAACCAGGAGAGACTCGAAAGTGCGCAGCGGGCACGAGAAAAGAAGTCCAGAAAGGTTTTTAGGTAAAGATGCCCAAATGGCTCACGTCGCAATGGGATTTGAGTTGAAGAACACGTAACCACTCCAGAAGTCACCCCGGTTCAACTTGAAAAGGCGTTTTTCTTTATTTTTCAACCGCTGGGATGTTGTGACCGACTCGTCGCCTGGGACAGAAGGAGCGGGGACGCAGAGGGACGAGAGGGGAACCAGGGGCGGCGGACGAGCACCGGAGGGGGATTATGGCTCTCGCAACGTTTTCTCTCAGCCTCGTCACGCTGGCGCTTACAAACTTGCACCTGACGAGAGCCAACGACCGGCATGCGGTGTACTGGAACAGCTCGAACCTACTGTAAGTGGCTCTCCGCAGCGCATTAAATCGTGTGCCTCTTTGTTCATGCGCACCTGCGCTGATAACTTGTTTACAAAGACGGTGGTCGTACCTTCTTACAGACAGACGATGAGTAGAACAGCCATTTATTTCCACAGCTTTAAGATAAGACAGAATATCAACCTGATTGTCATCATTCAATATTTTTCATCTGTAAAATAATTTCTCCTCTCCATGGAGTCAGAGTACAGTAATGCATCTCCAGAGGGGAAGTGTTCTATCTCTGCGCCCTGCATGCAGAGTGGCTGCTGTATAAATATTTCATTTTTTTTTTTAAAAACCTCACTATCAGTGTATGCTTCATTGAAGCAGCAGCCACCTCTTCATGTGTCCCGCTTTCACTTCAGCGTTGTCCGTCACCTTACCTGCAGCACAAATACACAAATCACCCGGCACCTCAAACTTCCATAAATCTGTGTAACTGTAAATTCGTGTGCCCGCCACACGGACACTCGTGTTCCTCCCACAGCGGTGAGGTTTGTTACCTCGGGTAAGCTTCCCCAGGCTCTCTCCCATCTCCCTCTCTACCTACGAGCTGTGAAGCCGGCGTGCTGTGTGGGGGCAGAGATCGATGTGGATTCTACTGCCTTTGTCTTCTCATTAGCCAACAGTGAATCCATCTTTCTCACATTTTTTTTATCTCCTCTCCCCACACAACCTCCCCCTTCCTCCCCTCTGTGTTCCCTCCCCTGTCCATTTGTATGCACCTCATACACGGGTCTCTTCTATCGCCTCTCTGTATCTCATACTTGGTTATTTTCTTCCCTCTCCTATTTTTGTGCCGTGTCTCACCAGCCGGCCTGTCCCCTCCAATTCTCTCCCCCCCCCCTGCATCTCACTAAACCCCCCCATCTGCTCCTGGTCCCTCATTCACCTCCCAGGCTCTCAGCTGAAAGTACACACATACAGTAGATGATTAGAAATTGCATGAAAGTCATTTGAATGCACACGGACGTGGGGGTTTCCCTCAAGTCAAACAGTTAGAAAACTGCCATAAAACCTAATGGGAACGGTGCAGCACTGCCTCCTCCTCATTAATGTCAGCGTGTGGATGGCAGAGTCACATTCTCAACTATTCCAGATTTATAACTGCAGCTAATCCCGTTAGTCTGATGCGAAAATAGAGGAGTGGCATATTAACTGATACTTGCGTTTAAGCTCTGTTAAAGTGCCCGGGTTTTTGAGTGTCACAATCAGTATTAGTCCTATCCATCAATTTTAATTAGGCCTTCGTGGTGTGCTCAGTCTAAAATTATTTTCGTGCGGATAAGGTTCCCAGTGTTAGCACATTTTGTGGCTTTGAGTTGACATTTATGTGTTAAAGTGACAAATATGTGCTCATGTTAATGAATTCAGAATACTGTGTGTGTGTGTGTGTGTGGGAGAGGGAGAGAGGCGGTGGTGGGGGGGATGGGGAACGGAGAGGGAGACAAAGTGCAGGTGTGGGTTGCCATGCCTGCATGTGCAGAACCTCTCCTTTCTTCACAGCGAGATACACAACTCTAAAATAATAATGCAAAAATTGACCCAGTTGGCAGGTAGCAGACGAATCCTCAGAAGCTGTGGCAAGAATACCGACGGGCCATCGAGATTTAAAAGGCCGCAGGCTCGGGCCCACTTCTCCAACGCCCCGGCCACACTCGTGGAGAACAGGCGGACGGACTCGCAGCTCCTTCCCTCCTCCGGCTCGGGTTCTAGAGACAAACTCAGGAGGGAGCTGTAAGAAATGAAGGCGGCGACAGAGAGCCAGACACCCAGAGGCCTTTGGGGCCAAACTCTGGTCGGGGGCCTTAATGTTTTCCCCTTGAGCGCAGAATTTAGCGCTGATGGTTACGGCCCAGCTGCAAGAAGTGGCATCGCTTGGAAGCCAAGCTGTTTGTGCCAAAAGCCATTTATGATAATGCGCATGCTAGAAATGTCTTTCTCTGGTGTATTGAAAGTCAAAAGGGGATTGTCACGTCGCCGATAGCCAGCAACACTGTGCTGTTTGATTCTTTGCAGCTTGTCTGAAGTAAACAACATCCGAGGCTTATTAAAGCTCTTTTTCCTCTGCCTCGGACAATTTAAGGCGTGATGTCTCGATTATCATAACCCAAAGTAATACCTCAGAGTGCTTTGATTACCTCCCCGGGTCCGTCACAATCCCACTCCCCCCCCCCCCCCCCCCCATTAGAATGTGTTGCTCTCAGCTTCCGCTCTCAGCAGTGTGCCTGGCCAACTCGTTACAGATGTCCCCGCTAATGGCTGACTGAGGCAGGGGAAAAAAAAAAAACACACACACACACGCAGCCCATTAAATCATCTCGCATCTGAGGCCATCTGCCAATTAGAAGGGGGAGATGTGGAACATCTTGAGAGCACGCGGGAGCAGCGGTGCACTGCGGTAGCCTCGCCTATCAACATGCAGCGTCCCGCGCTCCCGCCACCTCCTCCCATCAGGTGTTTGGCCTCGCCGGTTAGACGGGGCCGCATCTCCATAATTGGGATTCCCATGTCAGCATGATCAAAACAGCGCCGCTCTCCCACGTCTTCCACAAGTCGCCCAGTGTGTCCACTGATGCTCATAACTTCGCGGGACACCAGAGTAAAAAGCCTTTGCGCGGGCGTGGGGAAGGAACAGGGGAGTGAGTTTGAACATGTGTCGCACATCGCTTTGCTAAATTGCCATTCTCTTGCCTGCTGAGTGAGATGAAAGTCTTCTTCCACTGTTTGTGGCTGAGTTACAGATCTGCGCGCTTCATGCTACACATCACCACCCTGATTTAGAGCTGACACAGTCTCTGTCGGGCCCCTGGACCACATGACGGGAAAGAAACAACCCAATCCTCGGCACACCATATCGGGTGCTACGAAATAAATTATGACCTTGACAAATAGCCTCCCTGAGAGTTCGAGGTGCAAGGACGCGGTGGTCAATGTTGAGTCGAGGTGCCTTCTTCCTCAACATGCTTATTAACCGCCATGTTGGTCTGTGTGAGTGTGTGCAGACCCAGCTAGAGTTGGAGGTGGTTCCCTGCAGGGCAGAGCGGAACCCTGACACCCTGCATGAAAGGTTTGTAGATATTTAGTTGCACTTAAGGGAATTGTTACTGAGAAAATGAAGAAGCGAGAGAGAGAGAGATGAGTGATGAGAGGGAGAGAAGTCAGGAAATAGATGGAGGGAAAGAGAAGGATGCGAAGTGTGAAGAACATTACTGCAGGGCAAGAGGTGGGTGTAATGGAGAGATTGGAAGGAGAACATGCTGGAGAGGTGGAAAGCGGAGCGGTCTTTCAGAGGAAGAAAGTGAGGGGAAAGATTGATTGAGTTGGCCTATAGTCAGGAGGGGTGAAGGAGAGCGCCGGTTTTACCGGATGTGGAAGTTGAGGTTATTTGGCCGAGTGTGTTGCTGTTTTCTGACGAGATAATACTCACGGGAGTTGACCCGTGCTAATGCGGACACAAGGCCGGGGTCATCCATGTGGATGAGACAATAGCACCCGCCGTTCACCTGCCCCTCTGCCCCCCCCCCCCCGGCCCAACACCACGCAGACGGAGCGTCGGCTTAAGCGAGACAAGGCGATTTGATACCTGATTACATGCGCGTCCGTCTGCCCGCAGCTCCGTCTCTGGGGCGTCTCAGCAATTTTTGCATACAAATGCGTTTTATTCACCGCCATTCGATTTATTCCTTCACATTCATTGTACTGCATTAGATGGCGTGTATTTTCTGTGGTTGCAGTTGTGTTAAATGAGAATGTGTGAACACCACTGATTGAAAAGCGCAAATTGATCTTTTTTATACGTTTTTGAATTAGCCACGTCTCGCCATCCGTGATGAAGTATTCCCCTCTCGAATTATTCAAGTTGTTTGTGAACGTTTGAATGCTTCATAGTCTTGATCGGCCTCAGACATCCAGGAGATTAGTTTGATGAACAGCACTTTTAAATGGGTAGTTAACGTGACATCATCACCTGGCTTCATTATGCCGTAGTGGTCTCTCAAACCTGATTGGTCTGCTAAGCGGCGTGCTGGCCATTTTTAGCTCATAGGAGGCTGCTATGAGTCACATAAATGGATGGAGAAACACTGAAAGGAGGTTTAATGGTTCGTATGGATCCAAGAGTGGCTGAGCGGATCAATACATTTATATGGTATGGAGAGGTGAGTGGGCCCTGGCCAAACAGAAAACACTACACAGTGGCTTTTTGAGCAGCAATCGATACAAGTGCATCAGGTGATCAATGTCCAAATGTATTTTTAATTGGATTTCACGGCGTGACAGTCAATTTCCATGAAGTATTCTCATGGAGCTCAGGAAGCTTCGATGAAGTATAGCCTTGGACCAGCATGCTGGAGAATTGATTATCACGGGCTTGTCAGTCAGTGCTCCGGTGTTCACGCTCTGTGGAGGCCCCGACTGCGTCTACGCTAAGCGAGGTCTCGGTACAGTGTAAGCACGGGGCCGAGCACAGATTAATGGAAGAGATGTTTTTGAATAAGTCTGTTGGACTTAAACAAACTGTAAGTTATTCCTCCACAAGATACGAATCAAAGGCTTTCATCCCGGCATACATTTAGAATCTGCCTGCTTCACAGATTCAAAGGTTAGGGGAGAACATCGGTGCACAATACTAAGTCAGAGTAAACAGTGCATCCCATCACTGTAGGTGTGTTGTTAAGGGTTCTCCACATTTACAGTCAGACTTAATAATTTGAATAATTGCAAAGACAAAAGGAAAGAGTACGGAGGTATTGATGTTCATTCAAAGGGCTGTTGCTCTTGGAAAACACTAATTTGACTCTGCTTTGAACGCGGGTTCCAGAACGCGGGTCCCAGTGGATCTCAACCAGGGGTCCGGGGACCCACAGGGGTCCTTGAGGGTGTTTGAGGAGGTCCCCAGAAAAATATGGAATAGTTTATTTTTCGATATTTAATTCACTATAGGAGCAAATCCAGTGTGAGTAAGAATCACAAGAGTGACTAATCTGATCATAGGTTTTACTGAACCCTGCGTTATCTGCTCAACAGTTGACCAATATAATTATTGTCTTAATTATATCTAACAAGTGAAATCTTCAGAATCAGATGGAAGTCCCTGAAGGGAAATCTTATCAATTGGCGGTCTGTGACCTAATGTGCACCACTTTAAGGGTTCTTGACAGGAAACAGGTTGAGAAGGAATTGACAGGTTTTGTGGGCCGTTCCAGCCAGTGCTCTGATTAACCGTGGCCTTAATACAGAATTATGTTAAATCATGTTCGACGAATGAGTTAGCATCTGTTGTTATGAGAATTTTATTTATATATATATATATATATATATATATATATATATAGATAGATCCTCTTTTAGAAGGATGTTTACCGGTGAGCTTGGAACGTAACAATATGTTGACTGAAGGTTTTCCTCTGACAGTAGGAAACAGTTGAAGACTTAATTTTCCTCATCAGTCATTAGAAATGTAAAGTAACTTATCAAACAGACTTCACAGTTCACTCAGTTCTTCTAATGAATGTGTCATGTTTCACAAAGCAGATCTCTGATTTAATGGGATCACATGTTATAAAATTAGATGTGCTGACTGGCCGGTGTTTCAGGATGTCGAACAGTGACGTCGCACAACTTACTTTAGTTTATTTAACTTAGTCGTCAGGAGAGCTGTACCAGTCGAAAGTTGGGTACCAGTCGAAATGAGAAGCCTTTATTTAAGTCATGCTTTGTAATAAGTTCTGATTTCGGAGTATCGTATGTGTACCCAGATCTGTTCAATTTAGCAATATGTTAACAAAGTAGTAAGGCCGGCTTGCAGTTCCTGGAACATTGCCCTGCAGTCAGCAGAGAAACTGCCTGGGACACCATGGTCGGGTCACCGCAGGCAGTTTCATTCCGTGAGTGTTTTGGCATTCATTAAGTTTAAACATCGGTAGTAATTATACTGAACCCATCTTACTTGTGCTGTGCTCGATTGCTCAATTGTACTGTAAATCCAGTCTGGCGATTCTAAGTTCCAGGAGTCTGACAGGTCTGTTTATGTTATCTGCGTTATGGGATGGGCAACCTTTGCACCGCGTTGGCATGTTATGGGTGATTTTAGGGCAATGCTGCGAGGCTATCGGTGTTATAGTAGAAACACAAAATGGTTATTAACACCGGCTGGCTCAAAGGGAGCCCTATAGCTTGCCATGGCCCGATAGTGGAAAAGTGTCTATCTAGAGCTACCCCAGGTGAGGAAGGCACTACTTTCTTTTGAGGAGTCCAAAGAAAACCATCGTTAGGCCCTTCATATGCCATCAAAAGCGATTAGCATTCCTTGCGCTCCAAGGTTATAAAAACTGCACTTAACTGTCAGTGGGAAGCCACAGGAGATAGTCCTGATCCCAGCCAGGTAGAACCAATTTCAGACTCAATGATT
Organism: Anarrhichthys ocellatus; assembly: GCF_004355925.1. NCBI lineage: Eukaryota > Metazoa > Chordata > Actinopteri > Perciformes > Anarhichadidae > Anarrhichthys > Anarrhichthys ocellatus. Next base: position 2,559,240 of record NW_022280065.1, on the reverse strand, counting down.
TGAATGCAAATGCTTTCTACAAAAAGGGCTTTCCAACTTAGAATGGGAGCTCCACAGTACATTACACTGGGAGTCTTCACTCCGGTGCCCGTTACCCACTGGGAAATTACATTGCCGCTATGATGGAAATGGCTGCCATGTAGGAGAAAGATCAAAGCTGTTGATGGGTGGATGGTCACTGGCTGGAAGTTTGATTATTTGGGAAATTGGCCTTGTTACGCTACACGGCCTGGAAAATGATATGGCAGCCACAGCAGTGGGTCAAAATAATTTGTTTTGTTATTGAAGCAGAAGGCCTCTTCTGAGGTATGGCAATTGGGGTGATATTTTGCACCGACCGGCGCCCTCCGAAGTTATCAGTGTCCCTTCATAAAACAGGCAGCGAGTGAGGACACAGGTTTGTGCCCTGTCATATCTTGTTCTCTGTTCATTCCCTTCAGGTCTTGAGCCGTGACAGGTCCTCCCTCTAATGCTCCCGGGTGCTTAACAACAGCGGTGTTACGAGAAGTGGAATCTGTCCTCACAGCTTAGCGGATGATACGGCTCCGGGTTTTTCCTTTCATGCGAGGGCAATTTGGAATATGGGCAGCGTAATAATTAGGTATTCTGTTATAATTGAGATTTTTCTTTTTGACGACGTAATTATATGACGGTGTGAGACCCTTTGGCAGGCGTCGTCCCTGTAATGAGAATATTTGAAGAAAATGAATATCGCTCTCTAGTGCTCTGTGCATCTAGAATGACTACAGGTAATGTGACCCCTTCAGCGGCGGCAGCCGCCACCTCCGGTGCCTTATTATATCCCTGTTATATTGTTAGAGGGAACATTTAAATCAGTACATCTTCAAGCGAAACTGTTCTATTACAAATATGAGAGCAAAGTCTGTGGAGCTTGAAAGTGTGATGTGAGTGGATTGGACTGGAAGCTGTACCTACTGGCAGCCAAATGAGAGTTGTATTTTTGTGATGAAGCTGGAGGGCTGCTCAAATTTTTCCATTTGCAGATATTTTAATGCTCCTTCCTGGTGCTGCAGCTACACAGAGCATGGAGAGAGCATGTACCGGTTGTTGTAAACTATACAGTATGAACTGTCCACACAAGCCGTGATGCAGTGTTTGAGCCAGCATCACCTGTGAAGGGGTCAAATGGGCCCATTACTAGGGGGTCACTGCTCCATCCAAGAGCGACAATAAACAATAATGTGAAAGCAGAACACCCGGTGAGTGCTTCAAAAATGATATTGAAATGATATTACACGTATTATATAAGACATTATGACTCATTTTGATTTTGATTACGCTGAAGAAATAGAGAAATTTATGAAATCATATGGATGGAAACTAATCATCAAGGAAATCAGACCAATTTACTGTCGCTCTCATTCATTGATTACAGCTTCATTCCTGGAATTCAAATTAAAATAGCATATAAACATTGAATTGCTCCTTTTGTCACAGATGCCTGATCTGGCTGTTGGAGTCAGTATCGGCCTTTTGTCGGTATCGGTTCATCCTTATTGGTGATAAAATGTCAATTTGCTGTATTTAAAGTTCAATTTTTGGGTTTCTAGCGCCTTTTAGCCATCCGCTAGCTTTTTAGCTGACTTTTTGAATATGAAAACAATACAGTACATAGTGGCATTTCACTGCCAACACTGGCAGGGAAGCATGCAGTGAACAGGTTCATTTTATAGTTTGCCTAACTCACAAACTAAATGTTGATACAGCTTATGAAATCTAAAATTGAGAAGCCTGCTTTGACTCTGCCCTTGATTTTATGGGGGACAATTGGGTGCTGGACAGTCGTAGCGTCGGGACATTTTGTGTTTTAAAGGGGGGCCACTGTGGCAACGGCACGCTCCAACTCTGAATATTTAATACAAAGTCAGCGGATCAGAGTACAGCTCCGTCAGTGGCGCCACACTCCTTTCCTCCCGTCCCCGTTTCCGTATCTTCACCTCATCATTTAATCAGGTCTCGTGTTGGTCTGCATCAAAAATCTATTTGGAATTCATTTGCCGCCTTGATGTGTAAATTCGGTTATGGTTAATACATGAGCTACGGCACATGCATAATCATGTCTTTCTACTCGCACGCGTGCATTTCTTTCTCCCCCACTTCCTGGTGTTCTCACCCATTGATTTATATGGACAATACGTGACTCATCTCGCACTACTGGCATTCTCCATCAACGGGGAGGTTTCCTCTCCCCTTCCTCCTCTCTCTCTGGAGCAGTGTGTCGTGTTGGAAAGAGAAACAGCCCACCAGGCAGTCTGTTATTTGCATTTGTTACAGCAGAGGGGGGGGGGGTTGTTTGAGGAGGGGTGGTGCCCTGCTTGTTATCACTACATCTTGAATACTTCACTATTAATGAGCAGATGTGATGTGTAGAGCAGGGCCAGTTGTCCTGTTGGTGTACCGATCTACTTTGTTTGTTACGGTATTTGTTTGGTCGGTTGGTTCAGCTGCTCTTCGCTTGCTGTGGGCTACGTACATCTGTGTGAGATGCTCCCATGGACTTAGTAGCCACATTCTGTGGGCTTACAGTGTCAGAAATCTGCTTACATCATGATTTTTTCCTCTGATGGTAGCAACCTGGGTAGTGCTGTTTGGGGACCGTGTCTAGACGTATAGTTTGTAAAACTAGCAGACACACAGAGACCAGTCCAGATCCTCACCATGCTGTGTGTGGGTGTATAGAATATTAATGTCCTGCTGAGCGCTCTCACTCTTTGTGTGTGTGTGGCTGCTATAAAGTGGCCCTTACGGTCTGTCTGGGTTATTTGCGTGTGCACGCACACTGTACATGTTTGTGTGATTGATTGTTGGTGGTGTGTCTCTTATGGTCAGTCCCTTCCCGCCTGCGCTTCCTCTCCTTTCGTTGCGTCGGCCTCGCAGAGCAGCAGCCCTCTCCGTCTTTGTGTCTATAGTGTTCCCGCTCAGCCTTCTGCTCCCGCTCCGCTCGCACCTTGTGTGGAGTCGATGGGAAGTCCTCAAAGGCCGCTCCTCTCCACCGCATTGCCGTGCGTGGGAGGAGAGTGGGCACAACCGCCCATTCACCTCCTTTAATTTATTGCGCTGCCGCCATTGAGAGAGTGAATCACACACATTGCATCAGTATTTAGAAATCCCTTTTTTGCTCGCTGCACATGCATTTGTCCTTCTAGTACAGTGGAGGTGCACGCAAGAGAGAGGCTGCGTTTTCCCTTTTTCTCTACAGCCTGCTGTTTGTGTTTTTGTGTGTAGGTGTGTCTTTCAGCCTCGCATAAAGTATACGTACAGTAGGAGATAGATGGTTATGATAAATGGATTTGCTTTTTGCAGCACTTAAAGGGATTCTGTGCCACTTCCCAGGAGGAAGAGAGAGTGATAGAAAAAGTTACGACAAAAAAACAACCAAAAGGAAGAAGATGAACGTATGGTTGGGGGAGGGAAGTGTAAAAAAAACAAAAAACAAAAAAAACAGGAGGGAGATATAAGGCAGTGCAGAGATGTAAAGGCAGAGAGTGGAGTGGAAGTGGGGATAAGGGAGGAGGAGCAGGAAGGGGGATCTTCGTATATAGAGGAGAGGAAGAGCCTGTATGGAGAATATTAATGGCGTGTCAGGTAGTGGAGTATCTTTAAAGACCTTTTCTTCTGCTGCTCAAGCGTATTGTGTCGGAACAAGCAGCTTGGAGGCACCGCTGTAAAACCAGGAAGGAGCGCAGAATACGGAACTGCATCAATGGCAGAATTTCACCCTCTGGCATTCATTAAACCGACAATATCACATTTGGTGGATTTCTTTTTTTCCACCCCTTTGGTCCGGCATTAGGAGCATGTGTTTGGCATAATACAACCTGTTTATTAGAGGTGACTTGCTGATTTAGCAAACATTTACTCTAATCTATCTATCTACTGTATCCATCCATTCTCTTCTCTGTCTTTCTTGTTCACTCTGCATCTCTTCCTTTCTGTATTATACGTACATACTCAAATACACTTGCCAATTTTCACCGTTGCAGCTGTGTCAGGACTTTGAAATCCCTCCCAACACCTGTCAACGGCCGCTCTACTGCGAGAAAGAACCGCAGGTGTGTGTGTGTGTGTGTGTGTGTGTGTGTGTGTGTGTGCGTGTGCACATGCGTGAGAGGAAAGGAATCAAGAGTAAGGAGAGAGAGGGAAGAAGAAGTGAAGCTCATTTGCCACATGATTCAAGGAAGAAACATGGCTGACCTGAGTGGAAGCCTGTGTCACAGGTGACAGTCAGTGGCAGGGCCAGGAGGAGGCAGGAAGCAATACGGCATTCCTTTTATAGCGAAGCCACATGGATGCAAAAGGCATAGACGCTGTATGGTGGCAGGGTGAATAACAGCTGAGCACATTGTTAAGACTTAAATGATGTAGTGGGGAGAATAACATATACAGCCGGAGGTCGTTGTTTATGATGTGCAACGCAAGTGTGACACACGATGACGGCAAAAGATGGATTCCTCTCGTGGAAATTGGTTTAATACCAGGAGGTTTAATACCAGGAGGTTTATTCCCTGTGAGCCCCGACTGATGTAAAAAACATTGTCGGAATTTGAAAAAATTAAAAAAAACAAGAGACTGCAGATAATCAAATTCACATCTCTGGCGGTTACTTTTTCATTTGATCCCGAGTAATGTAAATTAGAACATCAAAGCCCTCTCGTCTTCGTCTCCGTCAACATAAATCCCGGCGGCTGAAAGTTTACTCGCAGCATTGTCACGATTCCGTAATATCTCTAACAGCGTCTGACTTGGCATTTGCAATTCATAAACCAGGTTGTAATCCCTAATTAGCAGGCTTTAATTTCCCTAACGGGAATGAACTTTTGGTCAAATTAGAGCTTCCATTAAGTTTTGATTCTAACCTCCAGCGCCTGCCTTGCAGGGCTAAATTAGTGGCAGGGAAACCATATCTCCAGCTAATGTGCATTGCCAGGAAGATGACAGCGGTTTCAAAAATGCCAGCGACATTAGCATTTCTGCGCGTGTGTGTGTGTGTGTGCGTGTGCGTGCGTGCGTGCGTGCGTGCGTGGTCTCACTTTTTAAATCTATAAGAAAAAAAAAATAATTTGCTGTTCGTCAGCAAAAACCCGACTCCCCCCCCCCCCCCCCTTGCCTCCTCCTCTTCATTAGACAGTTCATCAGCAATCTATCATCATATGTATTATTTATGAGCGGTTCATTCTAAACACGCAGCACGGGTTTCTATAGTTATTTACTTCTATTTTCAAACCAGCATCAGCCCTATTGTGTGTATATATGAGGAGAGGGAGCGAGCACTCTAAGCTTCAGAAAATGATGCTTTTCTGCTTAATGAGGCCTCGGTCCCTGCCAGCGTTGCCAACCCCCCCCCCCCCCCCCCCCAACCTGAGTGGAGAGCCAGGGGTTTGCTGCTCTGCCAGCCCTCCGCTCACTGCCTTGTATGCAAATACCTATTTTTCAATCAACCTTGTGGTTTCATTGTGAGGCGTTCGATATCAGTCCGGCCTCCGCAGAGACGGGCGGGGTCACCGACAGTAAACTGGCCGTGCGGTTGGATTCAGAGACGGGACATGATGGGGGTGTGTCAGCGCTGACTGGGTGTTAGCCCCACTGAATGCTGGGTAATAAGGAAACATCAGGTGCCAGAGTTCGGGGCTTACCGAATAGGTTAATCTGCATTATAATAACATAAGCCCTGACCTAAAGTTGATTGACTCACCGGGTAGCTTCTCTCCAGAGGCGGTAGAAACTCACCCAGGTGTCATAGAGCACACATTGTAATATTTGTAACAACATACTGCCCAGATTGGCAGCAGCTCTAATGAGGCAATTAAAAGTGAACTGAACTTAAAGTTTTTATTGTCAACATAATATTAATATTGTCCTGACTCTTACATTGTTATAACTATTTTGATATAAGGTCTTTTTTTCATTCAAAATTGTAGTTTGTGAAACTTTCACGACTGCCATGTGACACAACTCTCTCAAACCTTCACAAACATTCACTCCATCAAGTCTTTGATGAGGAACGAGCCACTAAAGTGAACATCCTCTCATTCAGAAGAACCAGTGAAGCCTCCTGATGCACAATAAACACACGAGCTGCTTATTTAGCTCTTTGAAATAAAATAAAAACTATAAGCTAAACTAAACTTTCATTATTTAAACTACTGACTGTAGCGCTGTTTTAACCTGGATTGTTTTTATTGATCTTTTCAAACTTGACAACATAAACATTCTAAACGGGCCCGTTTGTATTTCCTGCTGCAAAGTTTGTCAAAGCAGTAGCTGGCAGGAAGTAAACCTGGACCAAAGCTGTTGTCCTTAGCAACAGAATGCCAGTTATCATTTTTTTTTACCCCTTTTTGTCAAATAAAACAGCCTGATAAGAAAAAAATAATGACTTCAAGTTAATAACCGGTACACATGCAAGAAATCCTCAAAATTATTCCCAACCCTTTTATTTGGACATACTGTGTGTGTGTGTGTGTGTGTGTGTGTGTAAATATATCAATATGTCAATATTTGCCTGAACGTTTAAGGAATTATGTCCATATTTGACCATTCCCCATCTCATGATTTATGTCTAATACCAGCTCTCGGTACCAATGCAGGAAGTAGCGTGCCCTCTATGTGGAGGTGGTGGGTGGTAGAAGGCCAGAGTTTGAGTTCCGTCACAACAGACATTCAATTAATGTTCATTGTATTAATGATTTTACTAATGGTGGGTGTAAGCGGTGGAAAATGGATGGATGGATGGGTGTATTGTAGTATAATTTCAACAATATCTGGACCATAGTTTATTTGCCGTGACCACAATCTTTACCTCGTCTGTCATGTGCTTGCCATTCGCAGATATTGAAGTGATGGGCTTAAAATATCTGGTTTTAGTGCCTGAAAGATTGACATTCCACCCTCTTTCATCATTTATTGCCAATGTGCCCCTGAGCAAGGCAATAAACTTTAAATTCATCAAGTAACGCTGTTTACTGGCCGGTGGTACAGGACTGGTTTTACTGTGTGTGTAACCCTCCACCCCTGTGACTGTAAAAAATGCGTTGCGGTCTGCGTAAACAAAAGTAGAGTGTGTGTGTGTATTTATGACACACTGCTATCGGATCGGTACTCGGTAGCGGCCCATATGCAAGCTACCATATGATTCAGATATGTTATATGATATTGGAATCAGTGTCTGTTATAGCCGCTGAGCAGTTTGCACAAAGACTTGACTCTAAATCTCAGTACAGTCGCCTCAACTCACAAACTCAAATGCCAGATCTTGTTCTTTCCTCCTCTAAGCCTTCGATATACACCAAGAGATACGCTGTAAATCCACCAGGAGAGTCTTTACATCCTCTGTGCGAGCCAACAGACGTGGTGTGGAATCGACTCGGCAAAAGACTCTTAATCGAGGAGTAATTGTAAAAATGTTATTGAGTATTGAGAAATTATGCAAATGTAGTTCTTCCATTCTTTCCTCAAGATGCATGTAGAGCAATCATGACTAACTGATTAAAGTTTTGATTGGGGAAGGGTTTGTCCCTGCTATTGAGTTATTAGGGATGTGCTTTTATAAAACAGCTAATCAACTGAAAAAAGTCATTGTACGAGCTGAATAACATAACGTCTCACTAATCAAGGGAGAAGGGGCTTACGCACACACACACACACACACACATACACGCGCAGGCAGGAAAGCCGGTAACTCTGATTCCTCGCCGCAAAGCCCTGCAGGTGTGGTCCACTCCTCCTGCGCTGGCTATTAGCACAGCCTATCATTGATATTCATTCCCCGCTCCTAATTCCCCCACAGTATTTCTTTTCCCCCCTCTCACTTGACAGAGGACCGTGGGTTAAACGCCGGGGGGAGCGCTCCATCACGACGAGATCTGATCCAATTAAATACAGATTTAATCAGCCCCGCAGTCGGCGAGTGAATATGCAATGTGATCAGGCCGGTGGTAACTGGAGGCCCAGCGGCGCGGGAGCTGGTTTCCATCCGCGGGGCTGGAGGACTGGCTTAGCGGGTGACGAGACGCCTCGATCCTATCCGCCCTGTCAATTAAGCACGTCCGCATGTCTGCCCACAGGCATGTTGGAAAGCTGGTCCTGACTTCTCTGCAGTGCCCACAAACCTCTGCTCCGCCGACCCCTCAACCCGCTGGTTTAGAGTCGTGAGATGCTGAGGAGGCGAGGCGACATCTGCAAGATTTACCGTTGATGTAAACACACAATTAATTAATGATTTAGGGACTGGATTGTATCTGTGGCAGGTGGGAGCGACCTGGAGGAGGTTAATCTTTGGCTTGCTGGCAGAGCAGCGGCGCCCGTCAACCCGTGGCTGCGGGGGAGAAAACACCTCCCCTGCCCCCCTCGCCAGAGAAGGAAGATTCTCCCCTCCTTCCTCCCAAATGGCTGCAGCTGCTGATTGTTGAAACCTTTTACTCTGCAGAGGAAGCAGTCCTGTGATATGAAGTACAGCTCCCCAGTGCCCCATCAAAGTCCACTGTAACTGCTGTGTCACCTTCAGAGTTCCAAGGGAGGATCGCACATGCGGAGCTGCTGCAGCGCCTACTAATGAGAAGTCATTGGGAAAGGGGTTGCTTTTTTAACACAGCCCGGTGTCCCGGGTCACTTCAGTTACGACCCGAGGCTTAATTACAAATCCTGCTGTTTGCTGTGTGGTGGCGCGTGCCAAGTCTGTGACTAGATACTGTTGTGAAAAAGAGGGATTCTGGCTGTCACTCAAATGTGCAGCTGTAAATAAGTAATGCCTGCCTCAGTTAAGCTGGTCCCACTCAATGCAAGCGTAACACACCGTGGCATTAAGTGCACTGGTTAGCGTCTGAACCGAATCCAACCTGGCATGTAGATCACTGCGACTGGCGAATCTAACAAGCATGCCAGTCATTTATGTTAATGCAAACAAGCTCCCCTCATCCTCCATCTCTTTAATGTTTACAGCGATGAATTATGTGCTATCAGATCGCAGCCTCGCAACCCGAGTGCCATTGACATTCAAAGCACTCCTGCAACCTTTTATTGAAAAGCCCACAGAAGACAGGTGCCTTGAATTTGTTTTTGCATTTCAGAAAAGCTTATCTCAGTCTATTGTGTGTGTGGGGGGGGGGAATAAACCCCTGCAATTAATACAGCAATGACTTGAGGAGAACTGATTGTGCTTCCCAATGAAAGGTCTAAAGAGGTGTATTTGTTAATTACACCGCGAAATGATTCCAATTCTTAGTGTAAGCATTTCCGCCACATTCGGCCCCTGGGATGGGCATCGGTCTCTCTCCTCTGCCACCTCAGATCAGTAGTCTTTAATTGCCTCTTGTGTTCGGAGGAGAAGCCGCCTCGCTTGTCATTTGCAGGTGTAAATGAGTTAAGCAGAGAAAGGTTACTCTCGGCCCCCACAGGACCGCGCAGTCCTTCGGGGTGGTCCTTCCTCACCCCTGGCGTAGTCTGATATCTCAAACAGAGCCGTGTTTGAAGTGCTTGGTTGGGTGCCTCCGCTTTCTGCACCGGCGAGAGTCGCGCTGCTTGTTCAACTCCGGCAGCCCCTCTGTAAGTTCCCTTCCTTTTTTTGATTTGCATACCCAACAAACAGGAAATTGTGTTCATTTGTATGCAAATGTGTTTGTCCCCAAGGCTGGGATTTTGAATTAAAAGTTTTACCGTCCCATTAATTCCAAATTACACACAGGCACTGACACGGGCTCCTCCGCCCGGCAGGAGGGCATCCGACTTACCATCCAGACACATCTCTGTCAGTTTGGGCTGTTTAGTTTGCCATCTGCGATAAGGAGTCTGAATTTTGGATTGAATCTGGTCCACTGATTTGCAGACTGATCGTTTGCGCCACGTTGCAATCTCCTCTTAATTATCTCACGGAAAATATGCAGAGATTTGGATGTGATTGATATCCGGGGATACTACGAGAGACAGACGCGGGGAGGCCTTGGAGTGGTTGACTGACGGCTTGCAAGGAACACGGTGAATGGGGGGGGGGCAGTGGTGAAGGCCGTCCACTGTGCCGATGCAGCACACCTCATCAGCCCTGCTCATTAAAATACATGTACAACCTTATGAAAAATGCATGACCCCATCAATGACGTGGGGCATGTATGGCCTGATGCTGACAGTCAAGGTAATGTGAAAAATCAGCAGCTTCACACAGGCTGCTGGGAAAGGGACTTTGCATAAAGGGCCTTGTCATAGTGTTGCAGATCAAGCACTAACATTGTTTTAAATCCAGCCGGAAATCCTGGCTGTCATATTGAGCATAAGATGGATAGAATTCTGCCTTTTTAAGTGTTTGTTTACAAAAACAATACAATAAAAGAAGGTTGCAGTTCACCCCGGATGGTTTTTTGCTATTTGAATTTACGCAAGGGAAGCCGAAGCAGCCAGGGACGCTCAGAATAATGAATGAGAAAGTGTGAGAAGAAAAGAGGAGTAAATGAGAGAATGTGATGGATCAGTGGATGTTCTGATCCACCTATCCAGTGCCAAAAAGGCTAGCATTGTAACATCCAGCTTTTTAATCAGGTTGTTTCAGTATGGACTTAATGCTATAACCATGAAGTGATAAAGGCATTTTATTGGGCTGTTCTTACAGTATAAATTGCTCGTGTTCTTTTCTCCTCGTGCTCTTTAGTTTTACTGCAACGCTTGTTAATTATTTATTATGATTTGTCCACATAGATCAGGATTAGTACTTTTATGCATGTGCTTCTTCATCAGTGCAAATTTGGAAAAATACAAATCAAACCTGATTTTTTACAAAATTGTTGCAGCTGCCGGATGAAAATCACCATCTATGAATGTGTAAAAATGATTAGATTTTGCACACAGAGAAAGACACACACACACACACACACACACACACTCACACAGCAATGTTCATCCATTAATAATGCATTGAGCACATCGTGTACACATGCAGAGTTTTGGCAGACATCTGATGTCTCTGTGTGATGAGCCAAGGGGGACACATCACTCTCTGACTCTCCAGTCAGAGAGTGATGGTGGCAGAGTGTGGGTGCCAGGTTTGCTAATGAAAGGGGGAATTTGGCGGTGTTGTTTCAATGACTTTAAAATGGCTTATCTTCTTTGGAGGTGGTACAGAACCCGACCTGGAAGGAGCCAACGCTAAAAATGAGTGATGACTTACAATCAGTAATGTCAGCTCAAAGGGGAATTAAACTCCAACAAATCAACTTATTATGGCTTAGACTAATGGTCTTAAGAAACATTACTAGATTTTTATCAGACCTAATGTATTCCTTGAATGTGGTTTATTGCTTTTGTCTTGTTGAAGGTTGCACATACTGTATCGTAGACGATATGAGAACCTTTCATTTTGTTAGAATAAACACATTTAAGTCAAAAGTAAAGAGAAAAAGAAGAAGCTACCTTTTCAAAAACTGATACAGAAATAAATTGTATATTGAATGAAGCACAGCTTTCATTCTGTGTATAACAATCTGTTATCTCCAGTGCTGCTAATACAAAATGTAATTATAGTGGCAATACTTTATCTCAATCATGAAACAATATTCAGAACATCTATTGAGAGAAATTGGTTTGCACATTCATGCAGTTGTTTTGTTTGTATTTGTTACGAAGAAAATCAATGTGAGATTTATCAACAGATGGAATCGCGGTTGTTTTTGCACCTGAACGAAAATCATTTTTCAACACTCGGAGAAAACGCCAGGCAGGTTTCGCTTTTCATTAGCAGAACTGGCAACCGCACTCCCCCACCGCTCAGCTCGCCTCACATCACTCTGATTGCAAAAAGGATGTAAAATCCCTCGTCGTCATTTGTTGTCATGTCAGACGCCCTCCATCAAGCTGTATCTGTAAAGAAATGTCCATTAAAATACAAACTGCATTGAGTCGCTGCTTTCTCTATATGTACGAAAACCCTTTTTGATTATTTTTATATGCGACTGAAACACCCAACAAAAGTTGCAGAACAAAAGATCCTGAAACGTTCATTGGATGGATATACGAGTCCATGTCCTGGTTGCTGTTAATTTTTTGTAACAGCTGCTGGTCTGGAATAGATATGCAGCGGATTTGCATTCAGGTAATTGGAGCAAATATTGAACGTAGATGTGATTGCTTAGTCGTGTTTCGCGTTGCACCCCCCCCCCCCCTATTGGACTTTTTTTCAGAGGGCCCGGCTGCCTTTGTATCGTGTGTGACAGAACGTATTGCTTTGTAATGAGAGCTGTTGATACGTTTCTGCACCAATGCCACTGAGACAAATTAGTGTGTTTATTAGTGTACTTAGTGGACAAGGTGAATCCGAGAGAGTGTGAGAGGGAAAAGTAGAGAAAATAGTGTGTCGGGATGAGTTAACAGGCTACGTACCAAACACTGGAGCTTTGCAGTGAAAGACATCGACGTAGAAGACGTGATTCTTTTTATTTTTATGGGAAGCCAAACTATTTCTAACATAGAATAAAAAGCCGCTATGATCAATCACAAGACGAAGCAAATCACAGCTGATTCATATTCATCAGAAGAGATAAATCCTCAACTATGCCTCAAAACTCAATGCAGCAACAGCAAACTTCATTGGTAACTATTAAATCCCTTAAATGCTTCTGTGCCTCCTTGCTGGTTCAATACCCTCGCTATTGTTCTGTTCTCAAATAAACTGTCACCGAGAACAATACAGTCGACAGTGTACATTTCAGACGGAGAAGGTTGTCACAATTGCCACACACCATTACGAGTCATTCTCTCGTGAGAGTTGGAAAGAAAAGCGGTGACTTGGACTGGAGGAGACCTGCGGGAGGCGTCTGCGGGGGCTCGAAGGAAAAAAAGAGGACTCGAGGTTAAAGGAGGCGGCAGACGAACGTGGCACGAAATGTACCAGCGCCATTATGGCGGCCTCCAACTTGGACATCCTGTCCACCTGTTATTAGCGCGGAATTGGGAGAATTGAATTAGACTGACTTGTCTTTAAAAGCTCCTAGAATCTAGCTGCCAAAGCCTTTCTGCCTTTTTGCCCGAGAGCCAGCACGGGTCAGCGGGGGCGCCTGTGTGGGCTACGACCGCCAGTCACAGCCACTCAGAGATGCCCTGGAGGGGGGGAGAGGAGAGAACCGACTGCAGCTTGGCAGCTCCACTGGAGTCTGATAAGCTTTAATGGCACCGCCACAATGATTCACACCATGGGAGACACACGCTCACGCTCACACCTCTAGCAGGCTTGTGAGGAATGATTTTTGGACCCTGGATAAATTTGCAGTAGCAGGGAGTCTCTATTTACCAGTAATTGCATTTCTCTGCCCTCTTTCAGCCCTGCATTCAAAACTGTTCCATGCCTCAGGAAGTTGAAGGTGTCGGGGGGGGGGGAAGCAACAGAACATGTTGTCGGCCTCACACGGCACCTTGCCACAAGTTGACAGCTTATAGGCCAATCTGCACCATACATGAATACAAGCTGTGTGTGGTACATCACCTGTCAGACGGACAGGTTGCGTGATCTGCATTTCACGAAAGAACCGCTCAACCGAAACCGAATAGTGTGTGTGTGTGTGTGTGTGTGTGTGTGTGTGTGGTCACCATACAATGACTTAATTGATTAATTTACTCTCCATCAGCAGGACTTCATCCCAGCAAAATGAAGATGTTCAAACACAACATCTGTATTCACCGCAGCTGTCCGTTGGTGTAAATTATGATGAACAGTCTGGGTATTTGGATAGTTTTTCATGGTGGAAGGAGTTCAAGTCTGCCTGTTGGCATCGAGGCAAACAGTGAGGGGAATAGCATCAAGCAGCCCAGCGTCCCAGGGAGTTGTGCTTATATTGGACGGCTCTGGCGCACAACGTATATATCCGATGCCAACGTTCAGTGCCAGCGCAGGACGGATGGATAAGGGGGTGGGATGCGTGGATGGGTGTGTAGTGCATCTAACTTTCATACTTTACATCCTGTCACAGACCAACAATTGATGACCAGACTCGTTCTCTAACCTTGAAAGGGTATTCCAGTGATATAATGGTGGAGGGGCATGTGTGGGGAATACAAAATACAAGTTGCAGAGGTAAAATCACTGGGGCCCACCCTTGTCTCTTAAGCTATGCGACAATAATATATAAATCTACAGACTTTAAATTGAAGAAGGTGCTGTCATATAGCAAAGTAGTTCTTGCTAGTTTTTTATTCCTGCACTTCTTTAGAAGTGCTGCCACATTACTTCATGACTACATAGTTGTAGCTATAACTGTTAGGACATCGATACACCCAATAGTACCAAAATGTAACTGTCTTAAAAAAACACTGGAGCATACATTTCCCATAATGCCACTTTGTAACGTGTTTCATTAGACCAACCTGATAAACATCCACATTGTTTTTCCGGTGTGTTCTGTAGTCTTCAAGTCCAATCAAATGCGCCATATTGTTTTTTGGCTTTGGAACCAGAAGTGACACGCCAGGGTGGAGCTAAGTACAACCGAACGCTGAATAAGACATTTTTAGGCAATCTCTATGTTACAATTATTTTTCATGAACTGAAAGTTAAAGTTCTAAGATGAAAACACGGACTACTGCCAGACCGCCGTGGTAGCGACCCGTCATTCACTAAGTAGCAACACCCCAAAGCATGCCCCGCTTTCTCATCTATTTGACTCTAAATGGAGCATCATTTACTGAATGAACATCATGCTGTATTGAAGAAGACCTGAAACTAGCGATTGACAAACATAAACTCATGTTCACAATGTTTATTACTGAGGTAATGAATCAAGTGAGAAGTCATTTTCTCACAGACTTCTGTACAATCAGACTTGTTATTGCAACCAGAGGAGTCACCTCCTGATGGTCCTCAGAAAGAATGTTGCAAGTTTAAGGCACTTCCACGTTTCAGACCTGGAGGTTGCCGCTTGTACAAAACACGATTCCAACCATGTGGGTTAAACTGAGCTGCACATGTAAAATTGTACGTGTGCGGTTGCCAAGCACACGCCTCATTACATGTAGGTGGAGGACAGGGCTGGCCATTAATCATAAGGGTTGACGGCTTGGGCGACCTTGGCTCAGTGTTGGAGCGGATTATCCTTTAACCAGAGGTTTTGGCGGTTCGATTTCCCGGCTCCGCTAGACCATGTCGATGTGTTGGGCAAAACACTAAACCCCAAATTGCTCCCGTAGGCTGTGCCTTGGTGTATGAATGTTAGTTAGTCCTGATGGGCAGGTGGCACGTTGCATGGTAGCCCCTGCCATCAGTGTGTGAATGGACTAGAAAAGCGCGATACAAGTACAAGTCCATTTACCATTTTGATCCCCAGCTCCTCCTTTCTATATGTTGAGCAGGACACTGAACTCCAAAATTGCCTCTAATGTGTGTATGGAGAAGAAAAAAAACCCTCTTTTGATAAAAGCATCCTAATGGAGTGTAAAAAAATCAATAATTTAATTATTTGACAGTGAATGCAATCTGGCATTTTGCAGAGTCGTCTTATTATTAATGTTCTGTCAGGCAATACACTTGAATTAACAACAACGGAGAGAGAAAGCCTTGACATACATATCCGCATCGAGTGTCTCTGATCAAAGGGATTGCGGTGTGTGTGTGTGTGTGTGCGTGTGGATGGAACTGTAGGATGTGTGCAGATGGTTGGGTACGAAGATGTACTCTCCTGCTGCAGATGAGTGAAGGACCAGCGCAAAGCAGTGCCTCCACTTAATCTACACACGGCCATGTTGGAGACACACAGGGAAACACCACATGCACAAAAAAAAATCAATCGATAATCTGAAACAGTCACTTGAATAAAATCCCCAACTCTGCCCAGCTCACTGCAGTTTGTGAAGCTTCACCCTCCTTAAGACGAGGAAAAGATCTGCTCCTTGTTAGTAGGAAGTCACTACAATGCAATAATGTACTTGGCAGCTTTGCCTGTAGAGAGTGATTGCTGGGCAGACTGCTACCAAATGGAACAGATTGCAGTATTGCATTTGACTCAAAATGTCCCATCTGCCCCCATTATGTGTGCAGTGTCTTTTTTTTTCTGCTTTCAGCATTATGCTGTAAGTGTGCTCACACATTTCTCTGCCTCTGGGAGTTCAGTTTATTTTTATTTTTTTAACATGCGGGGGGAACGGCCTCGGTACAACAGGTAATTATTTGCAAAGAATGGAGCAAGTGCGTGGGGGGCAAATTGCGTTGTGGGATGGCTCTGCGGGACTGGAAGATGTCAATTGTAGAGGGCCGCCATTTTTATGCACACCTCATTCATTGTTCTCGATGTGGAGTAGCGATTGGGGGGGGGGGGGGGGCACTGTATTCACATGTACCTCTTAGAGCGTGGGTGTGTTTGTTTGTCTCTGTCAGAGAGGATGATTTGCCCCTCGCCGGAGAACACTAGCTGTGCACAAACAGCCGGTAAATGGGAACATGAGTTTAGCAATAATGTTGAACCCCTCCCGAGAGCGACGCCGAGGTGTGCGGCAAGCCTGTCGCACACCTGTCATAACCCTCAAAACAGCAGGTAGGCCAGAAGAAAACCACCTGCCTGTCGGAACACTCTCCTATCTAATTGTCACAGGATTGCTGGTTTAATTCTGCTCTTTTTTTTATAATCACTGCTCATTGTTCCCGCTTATTGTTTCCTTGCTCAATTTGTTTGTTTGTGTTCACACTTTGGCAACACAAATGTTCTTTTGTCGTGCCAACCAAGCGGTTCGCGTGCAAGGCAATTGAATTTAATTTAAGAGGAGAGTAGAGTAGAGGAAGAGGAGAACGGGATGGGGGAATGAAGAGGCACCTGCAGATGTAAGCGGGTTACGCAAAGTATGGGATGTGAAAAAGGAAAATTGTTTTAGTAATTATTTCAGGATACATAGACACTGTTTTAACTGCCATGCCTGGCAGCAAATGAGGGATTGTTCGTTTAAAAGGACACAATTGCAGCATTAAGTGGTGGGTCGGTTTTTAACTGGTGAATCAGGCTGCTATGTGTGGTGCCCATTCGTCTGGAGATGCAATACTGTAAGAACAAAGCGGCCATATCACTTTTGGCTGCCCAGGCTTCTGCGTCAAGAGATGTGTTTGATAATCTCAGGTCGATGCTGCGCTCTTATCCATTGAGATCAAGCTCCAGGATCCAGTAATCCTCGATAGGATCTCCACTTCATTACAGCTACTACGCCGATGATCATGTTACAGTGTTTTCCAGTTGCAAAAAAAAAGAAGATACATTATTTTTTCAGCCAAAAGCATTTAATTACTTCATATACAGAGGGGGAAAAAATGCATTTGCAACTGCAGTATTTATAAAATATATAATGCCTCTAACTTTGTGATGATAGATAAGACACCACTACTACTAGAGCTATTACTGTGCGTGATGCCGCACGATAAAACAGTCCAGTTTAATTTCCAGTAACAATCCAGTCTTCACAGTTGAGCTCATGGCCCCGCTGTTTGACCGGTTTAGCTGAGCTCGGTAGGTGTTTTCTGAAGTGTGACGCTCTACCGACTGGAACATGTCCAGCTCGCTCTCAGCTGTGCAGTTGGGTGGTTCAAAGCCCTTTGCCCAGCATGTAGTTGTGCCCAGGGACAGCAGGAGAGGAGACTGATCGAATTGGTTTTACACCGGGGGTTGTCAGAGGTCTCCTAACTTCCTCACAAATCGATACGGGTCTTAAACTGCAGCCGACCGGCTGAAACTGGCTGCCGTTTCTTCCCGACTTCGAGATCTGTCCACGTCTCTCATCAGTAATGACTGAGCAGTTTGAATTGAGCCCCCCCCCACGGGCCAAAAGACATTGACTCATGTTGTTCGCACACATTAATAATGCATTATAGCATGTAGCACAGGATAATTAACTCTGCTGCTAATTACGAGCTCAGTCCAAAGTGCCATTCTTCCAGGATGCAGTGTGCCCAGAGAGAGAGAGCGCAGGGCGATGATGACTAAGCCGTCCATCTTTGTTGTGAATGATTATAGGCTTTACCGTTTTTTATTTCCGGGAGGGTTTGCATTTTGTTTCATCACTATGTCAATGAGAAGTGCTACAATTAGATGGATATTAATCAGCTGCTCAGTTCTGAGCCAGACAGAACTTTTTTTTTATTTCTTTAATCAAACAATGTTCAGTCTCAGTGCAGAATTACAATGTGTGTGTGTGTGTGTGTGTGTGTGTGTGTGCTATTACAGCTCCAGCTCTACAGCGATCGTGCTTTAGTACTGATAACAAAATGCTACCTTTTTTGAACATGAAAGAATTGTTTAAACATTTGGTTCATTAGTCAATTGACAGAAAAGTAATCGGCAAATATTTGTTCTAAATTTATTAATTAATCATTTTCTTCGCAAGAAATCTAGATATTCTCTGGTTCCAGCTCCTCCACTGCGGGTTGCATGTGATAGTAAAGAGAACATGTTTGGGTTTTAAACTGCTGGTAAGACAAAACAAGCAGTGTGTAGATGCTGGGTTTGTGGCATCATATGACTTGTTGAATTGATGAATTTGTCCCTATTTTAACGAATCAAAACAAAGATCAAAAGATTACTAGATAATACAAATGCGCATTAGTTGCAGTCCTGTGTGAAAGTTTATTCCAGACCTTGAAAATATTAGTTTGATAAGAAAACAAATGACTGACTTTTCCTGGAGCTTTCAACTGCATCTTACTGTCTTTCCTAAACCTCATCTTCTGAAGAAGACTGTGAGATGTGGTTGAAACCTTTGCAAAAAGCTAGTAAGTGGACCTTGAGTTGAGATTCCCCCCCCCCACACATACACACACACACACACACAGAAGTTTAAATACAAAAAGCTGTCCAAGAACTTGAAATACAGAGATGTCTGTTAAAGCTATAAATAGATAACACTAAGAATGCTACCAACCATTAGGCGCTAACTTTCATTACCTGACAGATTCTACAGACACATTCCGGTCGATTCTTGGAAAGATGTGGGTTTGATGCACAGCACCACCTCCTTACACACAGCAGGCCTTTTCCCCAGCACACAGGATGACTCAGCTGTTTAGGCTTCTGTACTTCACAGCTCGGTGTAGTGTTGTTTCCTTGTGCTGAGTGTGAAACCCTGTCTCTTTCACTATCTGCTGCTACATTGGCTGCACATTACAAATAGACTGAGTCTGACTGTGATTTGCATTCTGCCATCTCTAATCCAGCCAATGTAACAATCTAGTTGATCACTTAAGTGTAATTGAAATCATTTGAAGCTTTATGCTCCAATCCATGTTAGCCACGCTTCATTCCCCTTTAACACTGCTTGTTCTTCTCTCTCTTTCCCTTCCCTCTCGCTCTCTATCTCTTCCCCAGTGGTTCCGGTCCACTGCTCTCCCTCCATCTCCCTTGCTCGTTATTGACTTTTGAGCGTAAGGCGGTGTTAGACCAGCATCGACGTAATAGTGCGCATTACCCCCTTTGAACTGCCCTTAATTTGACTGTAATAAAGCCACATTTATTTCAGTGGCAAAGTTTGATTTTTCCCACACACATAAATATTTGTGGGTAGATATCTCAAGTGTGTGAGGGAGATAGCTGCACAAATGGCTATTTCTATGGGGATGGCATACCCAGCGCAAAGCCTGTCAAACGCCATTCTGCGGGGCGTTGGTCTAGAGCCGCGCTCTTTAATTGGAATGTAATTGGAGAAGCACCATTGACCATGAATCACTTTCAGTGCTGTCTCTATCCTCCCTGAACTATAAGGGCTGCTCCGTTTTCCACTGACTGACTCCTCTCTCTCTCTCTTTCCACCCTTCCTCCTGTACACCCCCTCCTCCCGTAAGGAGAACTTCAGTCATGTGCAGTGGAGCGACGCACAGGAACAAGGCCCCCTACTGGGTGCAGAGCGTGTGGGTCAATGTGTGTCTGGGGCACAAACGGCAAGAAACGGGGGGAAAAAAAAGGGAAGGGAAGGGATGGAGGAGAGAAGAGAGGAGATTAAGAGAAAAACAGAGGGGGCGGGAGCGATGAGACGGAGCGCACGAGTGGAATCATTTGTAATAGCCTGCGCGCTCTATTGCGCCATTTCATCCAGCATTTAGTTAAGCGAGATTTGTTTTGTTTTTGCCTTTGTTGGGTGGAATGCTCGGAGAAGTCAATTTGTTGGCTCATTTGTCAAACGCTGGACTGCGTCAGTGGCATCTCAGCGGTGTCATGGAGCGGAGAAAAGCGCTCTCACTCAGTAGATGGGAATCAGGCTTGTGGAGATTGCCTGTGTACCATTTTAAATGTGGACTGGAAAACAGCTAAAACTAAGGGCACCGGCGGAGTGCCTCTGTCCCACATTGATTCTAAAGTGGAATAGGGCAGCGTGAGCGAAGAGGTGGGAGGCAGCTAAAGAGAGAAAAAGATTGCAAGATACTGTAGTTAGGGAGCACAGCCCAGCCACTAATAGTTCTTCAAGTGCAATTTGAGGGAGCGTTTTTGGATTCCAAATAAAACCTCACATAAATAACAGCGCCTTAACAAGCTGTAGGCGGTCAAAGTTTCACTTGGCAGCCATTAACTCCCCAAACAATAACGACAACTGTTGACGGCAAAGTTATTCAGCTGTAGCTAATTGACGTCAATGGGTCGACCAAACGCACTATTCTTGGCCGTGGTCTCGTTATTATGCTCCGTACACACTCGTGTCCAAAGGCAGAAACGCCACTCCGTTTAATTTGGATGTCGGGGGGGGATATAGAGTTGGCAACTTCCTCGAGATAAACAATTTCACTGATCACCCCGTGTCAGTTTCAGACAGGAAGCTAGCAGTGAGCTCGTTAGTCATCGGGTGTAAACGACGGGCAGCTGGCGAACAGAGTTGTGGGAACTCAAACTGTTTTTTGCTGTAAATCTATTTATAGATCCTCTTTTTCTTTTTTTACTGAAGATATGTTGACATGTCGCTGTGTAAATAATAAATGAATGATTCCATTTAGCTGCTTCGGTTTCATGGCTTTGTGCATGGTGGTTTACTGTTGTGGCTTAATTGGACATTGAATGCAACAGAGCCCTCGTTAATGTCATTAGTAACACCTGTGCTGTTCCTACTATGACGAGTCAAAATCAGTGCTGTAGCAATGGAAGACAAAATGTGTCTCGTACAGTCAATTCAAGGATAATAAATAAATATGTCTCGCATTCGTAATGAGATTTTACATTTTTGGTGCATAGGTGAGACGGTTTCTATTAATATCTGGAATTTAGGAGGCTTCCATGCAATATATTAAATTCAATTAGTCTATGAGATGTGAACTCTAAGAGGGTTTGTGCTTCATCCAAAAGGTTATTTAAATCTGTATCATTGTACTGTAGCAACTCTCCAGATCATGTATGTTTTATTACAAGAGTTTTTTCTCATAATCAAAGCAGTTATTATCAGTGGTTCATTAAAAGCATATCATACCAACTCTTTAAGCTGACCTCCAGGATTCAGGACTGTGAAGCAGCTGATGCTGTCACATCTGAAGCTCACATGAAGTCAAGCAGCGACAGCAGAGCTGTCAAACCTACTATTATGGGCTGTCCGTCAGACACAGTATCTAAACATTACTGGCAGACTTATATAAATGATGCATATGCTATATCTTTATAAATGTGGGCTAAATTGCTCTTTTTTTTAAAATAGAAAACTTGTTTATGGTTAATGCTTGACCAACGTGTGGGACAAAAGAATAAAGGTCAAAGGTTGTTTTCAACCACATGTGACTTTTTTCTCAGTAGTATTACACTTGATTCATGTTTGATACTACATACAAGATGCAGTATGTTCAGTGGTTATGCATGATACAAATGCATCTTCTTTATTCTACGTGTTCTACATGAGTACGGGCTTGGTGTAATATTGCTCCTGTTTGCATTGCAGTTAGATATTCCTTCATCGGCTCCAGTGAGGAGCGAGGAAGAAGAAGAGAGATTCCGATTGTGCTAGAAACTAGAGCAGGGTCAGAGATCCTCCTTTGGTATTTATAAGACATAAAGAGTGACATGGAAATGTGATCAAACGGATGAGACAGAGTGAGAGATGAGTGTTTGATAGAGCAACGATTACTGATGAGGGGCTGAGAACTGCAGCGAGAACAAGAGCAAACAACAAACCAACACCGAGCAATCAAACAGACAAACAGAAAAAGGCGACGAATAAGGAGCAGCAAACGCAAATGAATGAGGAAGTGAAGCGAGAGGTAGGGGGTCGTGAGGTGTGAGGAGACTAGGCGAGAGGCCGTGAGGGAGGTTGAGATGGAAGGAAGGAAGGATGGAGCGGGAGAGTGAAAAGGACAGCAAGCAAAGGGGGGAGGTTGTTGTTTTAAGATCAGTACGGATGAGTGCGCTCCCCCTCTCTCTGGGGAGGGGAGGACCTTCATCTCTCTACGTCTGTCGCTCCACTCGTTTCTGCCTCGCTCCGAGGGAGAGGTAAAGGGCGCTTAGTCGGTGCCTCATGTGAGAATGGGGGCAATTTTGAAAAAAGGGACTGTAATGCTCTTTTCATCACTGATCGAGTCCTCCCTCCTTTCATTAGGTTGTTTTTCTTCCCTGTTTTCTCTCCTCACCGTCTCTTCTGTCCTGTCTTGTTCTACCCTTACAAATACAGAATGTGCTGTTCTGCTTGTGTGGTTACTTCCTGTCTTGTCTTCTTGAGAACATAAAGTACACTTTCATATTCTGCTGGAGACGGGCTTTGAGGTTTGGATGACCACTGTTTTGCATTCTTTTAATAATCTATTCATCTGTTGATTTCAATTCATCTCTATAAATGCCCATAACTGTTACCCAGAGTCTTTGAATTAACTGTTTTGGCCAAAGAACAATCTAAAACAAAATATTCAGTTGACGTTCTATAAAACGGAGGAAAGTATCAAATCCCCACATTTGAGAAGCTAGAAACCAGTAAAACATTCACTGGTTCCAGCTTTCTGCTTCAAGCCTGTTGCTTGATAAATGACTTTGATTATCACAATTGTTTTCAATTAATTTGTCTGTAAACTAATCAATTAATCAACATTTGTTTCAGCACCACTTTGGTTGCTGTGTGAGGATTCTGCACGGAGAAATAAAGGCCTCAGATTACTCACTTACTGATGTCAATGCCATTGCACCTTTATGATGTTCAATTTAAAAGTATTGAATCTGTTGATATTTGTTGCTTAGCTCTTTTATTCATTCATTTATTCCAATGCCGAGCCATTTCAGTGACTTGAACCATTTGCTCTTCAACTCCCCACTGAAAGGTGGAAAGAGGAGTACAACAAGCTTTTACTCAAGTGAAGGTAAAAATCATTGTTTGGTTTTTACAAAGCAGTGATGATGGTAATTGCAATTAGTCACTTTCCACCCCTGCTGCCTAAAACTTAAAATAATCAGCTTGATGAAGGTGATTTAGAACTGGCAGGTCTCTGCATACGTACTGCTTTTAAATAAAGAAATATATTTAACAACCACAAGGATGAATATAAAATAAATGTCATTCCTGGTTTTACGGTCTGTTTTTTAGTGTCCACGGAGGGACGAGACCCCATTATTTAATTTTACAACACAGACTGGCTGACATCTGATTTTTGATTAAAGGCCAGTATCAGTCGAAATATATTAGCCAGGCGATTTATCCGTCTAACGCAAGATATAAGTAATATCCTCCCTGTCGTAAAATTAACACTAAAATATGGCTCTGTTTCAACGTGATAACGCTCATTTGGCTTAAATTACAACGTGTCAAACGCTCCATTTTTGGTGCTAATAATTGTATCAGGGTTGTAACTAGCTGGCAGCAGCCTCTGAAGCCCCCCCCCAGACACAGTTATCATTGTTTTTGCAGGTAGGCAGACCTGTCACCCCGAGTGTGTGTTTAGCCCAGTTGCCATGAAGGTTATCAGACCAGCGCACAGACTAGAGGTGGAGGGGAGGGAGGGGAGGGAGAAGAGGGGAGGCGGGCTCCCCACAGGTTAGGAGGCATAAGTATGCAGCACCAGTTAGCTGCTTATTTTTACGTGTGTGTGTGTTTACAGAGCTGTCTGTCCATGTGTCTGTTTATCCGCCTGCCTCTTTTGTGTGTGCTCATGTCTTATTGTGTGTGTGTGTGTGTGTGTGTGTGTGTGTGTG
>NW_022280065.1:2409290-2535138 GCF_004355925.1 Anarrhichthys ocellatus | reverse complement strand
GCAGCAGGAGCAGCCAAAGTGCGTTCTTCTAATGTCATCCCGTGGCCGTCCTCCAGCTAAAAGCCAGCGGCTTGCTCCCCTCCACACTCCTCCCCCAATGTCACCTTTCCTCCCTCCAATTTTTACTTTCTCCTCCTCAAACGCCTCCTTCTCCTCCTCCTCTCCCTCCCTCTCTTTCTCTCTCTCTCTCTGTTTGTCATTTTTCATCATCTGTCCGTGTTTGCTAATCTCCGTCCTTTCTCTGCTCTCCGTCTCAATTCATCATC
The DNA here is from genome assembly GCF_004355925.1 of Anarrhichthys ocellatus. Classification (NCBI taxonomy): domain Eukaryota; kingdom Metazoa; phylum Chordata; class Actinopteri; order Perciformes; family Anarhichadidae; genus Anarrhichthys; species Anarrhichthys ocellatus. The sequence continues at coordinate 2,534,872 of NW_022280065.1, read as the reverse complement.
TCTACTTGGGTTTTGTGCTGAAGGTTACCGAGTCGCTGATGGAGAGAAGACGCCGAATAGACGGTCATAAAGACTGACAGGGAGGAAGGGAGGGAGGGAGGGGTTATCCTCTTATCTCTCTCTCTCTTTCCCTCTGTCTCTCTTTTCTCTGTGTTTTCTTCTCCCTCTATCTGCATCCCTCTCTTTCTTTCCCTCTCCCCCTCTCTGCACCACCTCTCCTGATCTCTGCCCCCTCCATCTGCTTGGTCCTGTCTTCTCTACCCCGACAACGCTCACCTCTCCCTCCCCTCCTCCCGCCTACTGACAGCCGTCAATTTCCGACAGACGGACACACTTCAGGGAAACGCCATGTGAATTGTGTGTCAGTTGGTTGTTTGCGCTTAATATGATGTGAAGCCTAGTTAGTGTGACCCTTGCACCAGGTCAACACTTGGTGAGCCGCGGGTTTTTACGAGTTGATTTGTGCATGTTGAATATGGTCGGATCACCTTGCTCTGTCATGCTTCAGCCCATACGAATGCAAAGCTACACACGCACACACACACACACACACACACACACAGCTCAGTACATTAGGCGGTTGCGAGTATTCTATCTTTACACACATATGGTCGCATTCAGAGCTCCTGTATGCCTCGCTTCACAGGCCGGCCGCATTACGCCCAGGAATCATGGCAAAGCGGCCTGCCGGTCGCTATCTGAAATTCTAATCACCGCTCGCAGACATTACTATTCCGCCTGTGCTCCCGCCGGCTGCCTGCACAGCGGCTAAGCTTTGCACAGAAGTTTTTGGTTAAACCGTGAAGGCCAAAGCCCATTTCATAACACCCACATTTGTATTACATATTGATAAACACAATCTGTGTGTTACTTTCTGCCCCCAATCTGCCGTCTCCCTCCTTCCCTCCCAGCCGGACTCCCATCACCTTGGCCTCCACCGGTCCAACTTCCAAACAAAGTCTTTGTCCCCCCCCAACATTCACGGCTCATTCAGCGGATCCGTTGCCTTTGTCATGAGCTATTTATGCATTTCACATCTTTTCTTAATAATCTCTCCTCTCATCTTTCAATTTTCCCTCCTTTGCCGCCCTCCGTCTCTGCATCCCTTTCTTCTGCCTCGCTTAAAGCGTTTCACCTCTCCGCTATCTTTATGCCTGGGCACACTCCCCCCACCCCGTTGGACTCAATTCTTATCTCCACCTCTATGTTCCTTCATCTCTTCTTTTTCTATCCTTCTTCTCTATCTTTCTGCCCAGCTACCGCTCGCATCCTCACTTCTCTGTGCCCTCTACCCCGCTCCCTCTCCGCTGAAATTAAACCCCGTTGGCGCGAGCCTGGCCCGACCACGTCTCCCACCGAGGCCCAGCCACACGGTCCCAAGAAACAGACCTTGAAAAACAAGATAAAGCACATCAAAACTGCAATGGGTTCAGCGCTCCATGGGCAGTGTATATTTTTGGATACCGTTTCCACATTTTTGCACTCAACCCCTCGCCCTGCTCCACCCAGTCTGTCTGTTTCTCTTGCTCCATCTGCCTCGCGCCGTCTCTCTCCCTCCCGTCCCTTCCTTCTCAGACAGACATTGTCGCAGTCTTGACAGTGAGGCGAGTCTGCAGTGATTAACATTGATTAAAGTGGCTAACGAGTCTCCTTCTCATTCTGTCGGTGTGTGTGTGTGTGTGTGTGTGTGTGTGTGTGTGCCTTAAGTGCCTTAAATGTTTGTGTTTGTGTGTGTGTGTGTGTGTTTTTGTGTTCAGAACGTGTCCATAAAGCTGTCACTCATCTGGGCCGGGTGTGAAGAAAGAGAAGCCCAGCTGTGACTGCTTACCAGTTGAGGAGGTGTCTGTGTGTTTAATGGGATAGTACACAAGCAAATACGTGTGTGCGCGTGTGTGTGTGTATATATGGTATACAGCGCACATGAAACACACTCACCGACTCAGCTGCCTGTTTAGCAGAGACTCTCATCCTTTGTTTTCCTGCCACATGGACCATTTTACCCACAGAACTGCACAGCGGGACGCAAACGCCCTGCAGCTTGATTCAGCTTCCAATCAAGTGACCGATCAAATCTGTCATTTTACTCCGAGAGCACATTGAGTGTGTCATGGTGTTTCATTATTTGAAAATGTGTTTTTGTTTTTTTGTTTTTTTATCTCCATGGATGTATTTGTTCACTTTATTGTACTGTTTGGTTTAGACGGCATCAATTCGGTACAAAATAAAGACGGGCATTTTTAGATAAGTTATTTTTTAAATCAATATTGGGATATTGATTTGAAGCTGATTTTATCAATATTTTATATTAGAATGGATACATATGTCACAGGGCTCCCAGTGATGAACCCTCAGAGAATGCACCTGACTCTGCAGTTACCCTCAGCTCTACAGAGCATTTCTAGCATCTTTGTTTTTGGTTTTTATGCCTCGCAACTTTCACGTCTTGTCTAATTAGCATTATTTCCAGTGGCAGCTGTTTTCTGCAAAAAACAAACACTGTACACTACAATCCCCACACCACATGGAAGACAAAGTGTGTGATATGTTGGTAACATTGAGCATTTACCAGCAAGCGAAGAAAGAGACCGATATATTTTCAGGAGATGGTGGAGACCAAAACAGAGATAAAACAAGAGTGAATATTGAATCCGCCAGATTGCCAGAAACTTCAAATGATTGCCAAAGTTGCTCTGTATCCGCTATAAAAGCCACTTTCACACGTTTGTATTAGGTGACAATAAGTTCTTATTGTGTTGAAAGATGGTAATGCTGCCAAGTGGCCAAAACCCAATTAATGCAGGTTAATAGATATTTATCAATCAAATATACATCACAATATGGTGAATGCATATAAAATCACATATAAAGTATTGGTGAGATTCAAGCATTAAGCTCTTAATGTGTTTAGTACAAGCTTCTATTTTTAGTGATTTTTGATTATAACCCGCACAATGAATCAAACTCACATATTTGTAAAACAATAAGATGATACATGAAGGGATTTCAATTTTTGCCCAGCCCTACTGTCAGCTGCATTTAAGCATAACAAATTGAAAAAAGGTGGCCTAGCTAGTGGAGAGATAAAGAAAAGCAGAGATTTTGCATGTGCTGTTTGTGCTATACGACCGAGGCAGGATTGCGCGAGTTGATTTAGTGTTGTATGATACCTGAGCACAGCAGCTCGAGCTGTAACCCTCCCGGCTGAGGCCGAGTAGGCTGGGTGAGCCTTTGAGGCACACAGATTCACATCCGACACGGCTGCCTGAGCCATAAGAACAACTCCATGAATTATGAAAGGGCACAAGCCCATCGCTGGGCCGCTCTGAGAGGGGAAGAGATGGAGGGAGAGATAACTACGCATTGTAGATGGACAGGAAGATAGTGTGGAGTGAAGCAAAGTGGAAAAAAATGAGGGAGAGAAAGATGCACTGGCACACGAGAGAGGGAGATAAAGTGTGCATGTGTAGTGGAGTGAGAGAGTGTTTGTTTTGGAGTGAGGAAAGAAGTGTGTGTGTGTGTGTGTGTGTGTGTGTGTGTGCGCGCGCACTGGTCTTTGTGTGAATTTTTGCCTTGTCTGTGTATGTCAGTAAGATTGACGCTGCATTGTTCCTCAATCTAACCAGCTGCGTAACTACGCCATTGGATTTAGGCTGATCACTTGGTCCACAAAGGCAACGTCTTCACACAGACATAACATACACCACACAGGCTTTGTTCCAGCCCCTTCAAACCGTTTCCACTGCGGAGGTGTGACAGCACGCCAGGCGGGGATCTGCTGCCCACCATTTCCAAACCGCGGCAGAAAACAGAGGAGAGACGGAGCGGGGGGATTGTTTTTTATTTATTTTTTACACCAATTATCTGATGTGTGATCTGTGGGCCTCCCTGCCCGCCATGCGCAGCATCTGGTTTATTCTGTCTTTTAATCTTTCTAGTAATCTTTTTGCCACTGCTGAGCCGGTGTCACAGCAGTGAACTCCAAGATGAGGCAATTCCATTAGGAGATGGCATGAGGCGGCATTCATTAAGGCCCCGGCCAGAAGCTGCGCCACATATCGAACAGAGGCAGGTGGGGTTGGGCGGGGGGGAGGGGGGCGTTTGAATTTGATTTGACTCCTCGGGATAATGTAGGCCTATTGTGCCTCATCACAAAGTTGTTCCAGAAAGGGGATTTCCGTATTCAGGAGGAGGCTTTGTGGCTACAGAGAGGCATCATCGTGTGGTGAAACATCCCTCTCTCTCTCTGTTCCAGGCCTTTCTCATCGGAGCCTGCTCAGTGCTCAATGCTCTCTGCTGTCCACTCAAATCTCCTATCCTATCAGAAAACGGTGCGAACACGAAGCATTTCAGCATCCGGTCCTCCCAGCTGTGGTGTTAGAAGAATTGTCCTGAAGAAGTAAACAAGCTGAAAGATGGCTCGCCTCTGCGGGGATGTCTCACGTCGAAGCGCTTACACAACGCTCCCCTCTTTATCTCCTCCCTTACATAAGTGCCTATATGCACCGGCAACCTTCACAATTCAGGGCCTTGGGAGACGGAGAGTGATGGAAGGTTGAGGAAAGATAGAGCGGGAGGCGAAAGGAAGTATAAAAGAAAACACAAAAGGCAGAGAGAGAATGGAAGTTAAGGGGGGGGGGGGGACTACGAAGGTTGATGCGGAGGATATCGAGAGGAGCGAGCAAACGTGGGCTGCGTTCAGTCAATTATTCAGATAGACAGGTTCGTCGTACCCAGGGAGCTGCTTTGAACATGCCTGCCCGGCATCACCTGCTAATGGGCCACAGATTGACATGCTACCTGAGCAGACCCCCCCAGGTGGAACCTGTAAATAATTACTCCATGACCACTCTGCTGTGCGAGCTGGAGGGTTGTTTGCGCAAAGAAAAGAGGATGTGTTTTAAAAGGGGCGACGGGTTATTTTAAGAAAGTGGGTGAATTATTCACGGAGGCCCGCGTCGAAGTGTTTCGCGCATTTGTGCGTCTGTATGTTCGCCGTGTTCGGAGAGATCGCGAGCTGGGAAATAATGTAGCGCGAGAGTGTTTATTGGCTAAACGCCGTGTGCACGTTGATTGTATTTGGCCTCGGTCATAGGGGAGTGTGTTCCTTTCTTGCTTTGACGTTTCTCAAAGTGTGTGAGCGAGTGTGTGTGGTGGTCTTTAGGGGGGGCTGCGGTTGCCATGGCTCGGAGATAAAAGAGCAGATTATTCTACTTGGCGCTCCACATTAGGGTTGGCACTGGCTGAATATCGTCCAGTCTAAATCTGACCCAGAACTACTTTCCTTCATCTTTCTCTCTTGCTTTCCACCTCTCCCTCTCTCCCGCTCTCCCTCCCTCCCTCCTGTCTTTGTTCTCTTCCCTCTCTCCCTTCGTTCTGACTGAGAGAGGGATATGTGTGCCAGCCCAGACCAGGGGCTTAAACACTGAGGTTGTTTTCTTTTGAAAGTGAACACCCTACTGTGGTTGACTTCCTGTGAGAGCAGCCGAACTTCAAAGCTTGCATACCGCACTCTGCAGAGATAATAGCAGTGGCTGAGTTTTCTCATGGCGCGCAGGCATCTCTGCGGATTTACGCTTGTGTCATATTTTATTGGTGGTTATTATTATTGTGGTTATTTCCTGTTCAGTGTTGCCCTGGATTAGAATTTGCAGAATTTGTCCATTTCTTCTTTTAGGTCCATGAGCTGTTTGTGAACCTGTGAGTCCTCCTTTTTTCTCTGTCAGTGGTCAGACAGTTGGAGGTGGGCGAGATAAGCACTTTGTTTTTGGACATGGCCACGGCGGGCCAGCGGGAGAGCCTGGCACCCTCGCCAAGGACGTGTGCTGTGGAGAATTCATCTTGACGAGAGCTTCTTTTGTGTGTCACAGCCCCTCTGCTATCTCGCTCTCTGTCTCTGTGCGTCTGACGCCGTCTCTCTCTCTGAGGCCAGCACCCGGACAAAATACTAACTGGTGTGTTCTCAAAGGTGATGTGTCCGGTCTGTGACAGAAAGGGGGCGGCTGCATTTGGCCTTGATTGCCACAATGTGTCCACACCTCCGCTCAGAATCTATTCCAAGGGAAAGGATATTGATTGCTTATGTCGATTGTCCAGCTTCAGGCTCATTTCAGCTACTCCAAGAATGTATTGTCTAATAGCAGATTTATTAGATAAGGTGTGAGACAGAGCAGGCTGCGTCCTTGATTAAGGTTGTGAAGATTTATTATTCCCTTTTTGCCCGTTTTACACTTTTTGTGTAATTTGCTCATGATTCACCACTTTCCATACTGCAGCAGGCTCCATATGGGCATCAGGTCCATTAGGTGAAGGGACTTATCAGATGTTTAGCCGAATAGCAAACAGAAATATACGGAAAGAGTTAGGGTAGGAGGGGAAAAATCAATTCAACTAAGGATTAAGATTCTGAATCGATCCTAAAGAGTAATCCTAACCCCCAAGTCAAAGTTGTGTCAAGCGTTATTGGTTGATTTGGTGAAAAATCTCACAAAATCCCTCTTTTACCGTGTTAGTTTGTGTGAAATTGGCTCATTTGTGAGAGAAAAGGCAGCTAGCCAAAGCCGAGCCATTTTATTCATGCGACAGCCAACATGTCTATTATTGATACAGTATAACGTGCTCTTCGTGGAGCCACTGAGAATTAAGAAATGCCTCATTTAATTTCAGTAAAAAGTAATATTTCAAATATAATAACTCATTAATCATATACACTCTTGTGCTACTTGAATTGGCACCCCTGTATATTGAATCGTGACAGAGAATCAAAAAAGAGTTGAATCGTTGAATATGGTTATATATGGTTTTTAAATTACTTTTGCTTTGACAGAAACGATGCTGATTTTCAGTTTTTTTTAATCATAAATACTTTTTCAATGGGATTGATTTCATTTTGAAAAGGGTTTGATTTAATAAAAGGTACTAATTTGTCTCCAAAAAGGCAAAATTGAAATGTTTTGCGAAAAAAAGAGCAACCTCTCTATCCTGTTGTAATTTAGAGAACCCCGTCATCAGAACACGTCAAACTCAATCTCGTTTGAAGTAACCCGGGTCGGTACGGTCCATTATCCATGCATGAATGCTGGAGCTTCTCGGGAGAACAGGCTGTGTCGGATGAAGGAGAGAGGAGAGAATGAGCTGTGCTTTTTCATGATCTTAGGATCTTAGGAAGCTGGATAAATAGTGAACGAGAGGCAGGAGGAAGGCTGTGTGTGAGGCAGCAAATGAGCAGTGAGCTCGCAGATGTGGGCAATGGGGCCTTTAATGGCGAGGTACAATTACAGCGTCACCTTGAGAGAGGTGGACCCTTGTTATCGCGCCTCGTCGCAGGATACAGCCTAATCACACCACGAGCTCAGCAGGGACGGATGGCTTCTGGTCGTGACCGCGGTCTGACATCGCCTCATCATACCTCTGAAGACTTCCTGCCAATCGGAGAAGAGGGGTTCCCATTGTCTTTTCTCTCGTGTGTGTGTGTGTGTGTGTGTGTGTGTGTGTGTGTGTGTGTGTGTGTGTGTGTGTGTCATCCATCCAATTTCTACATGATTAGATTTTTGGACATTGCAGAGACCGTGGCGCATATATGTTTCGGCCACTCTAAAATCTATCAAAATATGGGGTTTAATTGACGGATACGGGTGCTCAGTAAAGTGTAGGCCGCATCGCTGCCAGTCCGAGTTGCCACACCAATGCAAAGCCCAAAGAACAGGCAGCAACTACCGCCAGCAAAGCATTCCCAAGTGCTCCTTGGAAACGATTCACTGTAATAAAAGAAAAAAAAAAAAAGACCACTGTTACATTTATTATATGCAGTCTAGTTGGAGGACAGCCACGGTTTCATATTCACATTGTCATCCATATTTCTGTTTGATATTTAAACTTCCTCTGTGGATGTCTAGAAAGTAAAGAGCAGTTTAAGCCACAAAGATTAATCAATGGAATTTATGCCGGATCATATTTCCTCTGAACGAGCTGGCAGCGGCCCATAATGCTTTGCAAGTGATTTAATCAGATGTTGGCACCGTGGCGACGGTGTGATTATGGTGAGCATGATCAGTTCTGTTTCCCTCACTGCAACAATTCAAATAAGGGAGCCCATTGAGCCAACGAGCAAACACAAAGTGCTCTGTGCGGCGGGCCGATGTCTCCAGACTCCTCTCAGCAGATCTGCGTCGACCCGCGACCAACAAGCGGCTCTCCTATTGTTTTGTTTCAAGGGCCTGTGGAGGTAAAACATTCCTCTATTTCCACAAGAAAAACAATGAAAAATGCATCTCAGCAACAAATATAACTGTGCATCACATAGTAGAGGAAAAATTGTGAGGATCTGCTGATTTTTCTTTGTTTTGTATCATTGTTTTTTTTTATGTATTTAAGGTTTTGACTGCTGGTCAGACAAAGCAATTTGAAGGAGATTCGGGATATTTGACAGACAAAAATATGCATTGATTAACAGAAAACGTATAACGGAGAGATGAAGCCCTTCTGTCAGGTTTTTTCTTTCTGAATTGCTCTCTTGTGACCCCTATATGGTGGGCCTAAACCCCCAGATTGGGATTGTTGTGCGTGTTTGCAGTCAATGCTGATTTAACCACCAGCCGAGTGTGGAGTCTTGACTCATCTCTGCATCATCTCCCCCCCACCCCCCACCACCACCAGCTTGGACTATCAATCCTGGGGTGCTGCCAGAAATGCTGTGTTCCTTAATATGTGACACAGCATGCCCCTCTCATGCATTCGCCTCAGATAAGTTGGCTAATACTTTACATTTCTGAACGGGCCCCTCCAGCTCCTTCCCACCTACTTCACTAACGGCACGCCCGGAGCGAGGCTGGGGGAGACGGAGACACCAAGCAACTGAACTGCAGCGCGGAATAGTGAGCAGGTAGTCCGACCTTTAACCGAAAGATCCATTTCTCAGCCTCTGTGTCGGCGCGCTGCTGGATGCTGTTCTTTAGCTGAGGCAGCACTGTGACCTCCCACCGAGAGAGGAAAGCAAAGAGAGTCCGCTTATAGGAGATCAATAAAATATCACTTTTAAAGCTGAAATCCATAACTTTCTGCATGTTCAAACAACAGCAGCAATTGAGCGTTAAAACGCTGCTCACATGAAGCTCGTTCACCTCGCTGTTGTTGGCACGCAGTGTGAATGTCACGACATCAACCCAGATGTACGAGTTACTGAAGTGATTCCTTCATTTAAACGGCACACTGTGGCTGTGGTGACAAATGAGATTCATTTTTTTAACAATCGTACTTTTACACCGTACGGTTTTTGTGAGCCTCGGCCTGCTGTAAAGATGACCGCCTTGGAAAGGTAATTGCTGTCAAGGTGTCCTTGGGCAAGACTTGTAATTTCTTATAGCAGAACTATATTCTGCAGGTGAGGTAGATGTGCGGGATAGCTCCCAGGGTGCGGGTTTCTGTAAATGTTAAAAAACCGTTATTGCAGAGCTTCCCTGAATTAGATAAAGGCCAGGAAAGGAATGTGGCAGAGCTTCTGGAACGAGGGAGGCAAAGGTGCGAGGGCCGGGGGAGGTTTATACAGCAACGGGTAAATATAAAAAAGGTAATGTTCCCCAATCTCTGGGTTAGAGTGGACAGAGGTTTGCAGAGAGAACCGGTGGATGACTCCCAGTGGTCTAATAGTAATGGAGGAGAGTTGCAGCGTTTGCCTCTTCCCACTGACTGGCTCAGCACTTGTTTCCCCTTCAACCCTCCATTTTGGATCGAAACGTTGTAAACTGGGCCGTTAATTGCGGCGTTAACTCAATCAGTGACGACTCACAGGAGATGTTGTGATTGATTGTGTGTGTGTGTGTGTGTGCGTGTGTGTGTACGCTCGCATGCATGTCTGATTGTTTGTCTGTGTCCCTTTTGTGCGCACGTGTGCGTGCACAAGTAATGAGTTTTGGTGCTGAGGTACAGAGAAAAAACAGCAGAGCCCAGCTCGTCCCCGCCAGGGGACTCGATTGGAGGAGTCCTGCCGGTAGTAAACAGATGATTGGTGAACAGCTTTTAAGTCACGCCATTTAGCGCATCGGTAGTTTATCCTCCTGACGAGGCTGGTGTTGATTACCCCAGAGAGTGTGTCTTTAAGGTCGTCAATGAGGATGCCGCGCTGACCTCATCTGTGCTGAGAGCAGCTTTCTGACAGTGACGCTGTTGAGATACTCAGCAAGTACAAGATCTGAACGTCATTACATTAATAACAAGTTTAATGAACTAACTTTTCATGGCAGCCATCTTGGAAAGCAGTAATGACTGACAATGCAGACATCAAAAAACACAGAGTGCTGTCAATCAGGCTGGCATTACTTACTGTTGCTGCGGTCTGTGAAGGCGAGGAGAGAGTTTATGCCAAAGTCGATTCTTTAAATTGAATCGTGGCTCCACGGGTGTTGTCTTTGACACAGAAAAGCACATAAAGGAAGTTGGAGGACAAATCTTTTGTATCTTTGTTAGGAAAATCTGGCCAAATAAAAGTGTGGGAGGTAATAAAAAAATGCTTTTCAACAGTTATCTGGCTTTCATTTCCCAGAAGGCACCTATGATGTTATTCCATAAAAGCAAGCCCGTAAAAGTTGCTGATATTTGCAAAGTAAACTAACGGAGTCATTTTATTATTTACAGTAGGTACACTCGCTAAAAGCTTAACATTTAAAACACTTTGGCACAAACACACATGGACGAGTCAGCACACCTGACTAAATGCATGTTTGGGAAGAAGTAAGCCGAGGACTGGATAAACAAGACTCGATTAAACCGCCCGAGTTGTGTGAGAGATTGTAAACGGATGTTTTGATATAGATTTGCTGTCGCTAAACGCGTCCCCCAGTTACTTCAATTCATCAAAACCTTTCTCCGTTCTTGTATTCTCCATCCATGGTGGAGTTATTAGGGAGAAAAACATTTTCTTCAAGGATTCAATGTAACGCGAGGTGAGTTACAGAAATACAAATCACCTCTTTAGGGGCAAAGTATTCCTTTTAATACCTGAAGAGTTGAAACCCAGTGTTTTATTTATTTTTTCTCCAGTCAGAAGCCATTACCGTCTACTGCAAGGTTGGACTATGTTTGTCAAAAGCAACAACTTGTCTCTTCCAGCTGTTTTTAATGGATTTTTGAAAACAGTTGGAGCCTCTGGCAGTAATGTAGGGCGAAGCTGCAGCAGAACAAACAGCACTACCTCCAGACTGTGAAGAATACCTTGGTGGGTTTACACTTTTCATATCCATTCACGTCACTGAACAAAAAGCAAAAAAGTGCAGTTCCACTGCTATTATATTCCTTGAAAGTCAGTGCGGCTTATTCTTCTGCTTTGATGCTATCCAGCAAAATTACTATTCCGAAAAATGACAGAGGACATGGATTTGTTTTTGTATTTAGCTCAGTGAAGCAAAACAAAAATAAATGATCGACACCACTCATATCGGGGAAAGTGAGGGAAATATTTCCTTGTAATTCCTCACTTTTGTTACTCACAACAGATTATTTATGGTTGTGTTTTTTACTCCAAGAATTATAGATTTTCTGTAGCTGTAGGAGAAGTGTCTTTAGCTGTGGCGCTACCTCACCATTGTTATTTATTGATACCGCCGGTATTCTCCAAAGGACTCTTTTTAGCGCAGATGTGAAAGGTGCAGTGTTGCTATCTTTGTCCCCCCCCCTCCCCCAGCTATCTGCCTCCCCTGGCAGTCTTCACCCGCTTGTGCAGCCTTTACTAACTAGCTGTGCACTCCCACTCATAGGAAAATGATGATGAGACAGCAAAAGCGGCGCAGAGACAATGCACAGCGGAGAGAGAGAGGAAGGGAGTTGGATGGAGGGGAGCGGGCTGCAGGAAACCGAGAGAATGAGAGCCATCGCTCTTTTCTTTTCTTTATGCACTTTTACCACACATATGTTCATCCTCGGGGAGCACTATGTCTCTGTCTTTCTTTCTGCGCCTCTCTCTTTGTTCTCATCATTCAACGCATTTTCCTTCCTCGCCTACCCCCCCCCCCCCCCAACATTGTATGTTATTAAGTCTCCCCTCACCCCCCTTCCACTCTTTCTGCTCTCCTCCCTCCGTCCCTCTCTGCCCTGCAACCTTTCTGTCTTGTGCCGCTAAGTGGACTGCTTATATAACGGGGTCCACCTAGAGGGACTCCTCTCACCCAGCCAGCCTCTTCTTCTCACTCCACCCTTTTAGTCTCCTGCTTTTTTTTCTCTCTCTCTCTCTCTCTCTCTCTCTCTCTCTCTCTCTCTCTCTCTTTCTCTTTCTCTTCTGCACCACTGTACCTTCTCTTCTTCCTCCAGAGTTGTTTTTTCCTCCTCCTCTTCCTTTCTTCCCCTGCTTCTCCTACAGCTGACTTTACAATTGGAACGAATGATCTTCGTGCTGTGTCGCTGCGTCTGCTGAGGCTCAGTGATAACCAAAACAGTCCGCAGTAAAGGAACAGGGTCGTTTGTCCAGGGTTCAAACAATTGGTTACAACAATTTTAATGATTGATTCGTTATTACTGAAGTTATTTAACAAGCAAAAATAATGAAACACATCCCAAGTGTGATGCTGAAATGTGAGGATTTTCTTCTTTCTTTCAGTCTTTACACTATGACTTGAATACCTTTGGGTTTTGGACTGTGATTAAACACAACAAACCAATTGAAGAGGTCACTTTTGGCTCTGTGAGATTGTAACTGTCATTTTTAACTATTTCATGACATTTTAAAAACTAAACGCTAAATAGATTCATCAAAAAAATATATTTATTGATAAAGAAACTGATCATGGCAGCCCTAGATTCACCCCCACCTAGGACACTCAAGCCACATGAATGCGCCAAATAAAGTGTCCTCTTCATCCATAAATACTATAGAGTGCTCAGACACAGTCTTCCTCCTGCTCTTGCTTCCTTGCATTCAGCTCCTCTCGCTCGCCGACGTCCTCTCACCTATTTCTCAATGACTGCATCACACTCTGACTTTTTACACGCCACCCGCATCCAGGATTCTCCTCACGGCGCCTTTTCATATTCAACACAGCCTCTTTCTCCCACTTTCATCTTCGGTCTATCTGCTTACCATTCTCTCTATCCCACACCCATTGTACCGCTTTATCTATCTCTGCCCAACCCCCCCGAATCTCAAACTTCCTCCCCTCCTCCTCCACCACCAACCCCCCCTCTCTAAATATAGTCCCTTTGAAGCATAGCTGTGTTGTCTCTTCCCGCAACACTGCAAAACAAAAGTCTGTCATCTGACATCTAAGCAGCGGGGATAGAAAGCACAGATAAGATTGATGGCCCCAAAAAGAGCAGTGGTTAAGAGAACTGATCTTCATCTGCCTGTGTAAACGAAGGGAAGGGGTGATGGGATGAGAAGGAGGATGGGAGTGGAGGAGAGGATCCAGGAAAAAAAAAGCAACGGTTGTAAAACCACAGAGAGAAAGATGGCGAGATGAAAAAGAGAGAGAGAGGGAGAGAGAGGGAGGTGCTGTGACATTTCTGATCCACATTTTGTAATTGAATAAAAATCTCTCTGGAGGCCTGACCTAGTAAGGTGTGCATGTGTGCGCATTAAAGTGTGAGCCACTGTGTGTGTGTGTGTGTGTGTGTGTAGGAACAACATATACACAGGGAGGGATTGTTGTGTGTATGTGTGTGCTCCTCTGTGTTTGTGTGTAACAGAAAACGTGTAAGAAAGGAGACAACCAGGAGAGGAAGAAAGTGCAGAGGTTTGCTTTCCCAACACAAGACGGCACCATACCTCCACCTAGTGGTGCAAATGAGTCATTACAGCGGCTGTTGACACACGTTACACATCACTGCAGCCAAGGACAATTCCCATCTCATCAGCTCACCTGCAGGAGCCCTTCTAATGACTTCTACTTTGTCTAATTACAGATTGTGTAATTTACATAATAAGTATATACTTAGTATTACAAACAGTGAAGATCGCAGCGTGGCAGCCGAGTGCGAAATCATATCACATCATCATCCCAGTTGTTCAGTGAGGAGCCTTGATTCAGGGTTACTGTACTGTCGTGTACATCTCACACACACACACACACACACACACACACTCAACCTCAGAGTGGCCTTCCTCACTAGCCTAGTCGTCCATCAGCGACGGTTGCCAGGGGAGCTTGGGCCATCATACGTACCGAGTGCAGGCCGGTTCCCCCGCGGCCAGAGCATACATCGCCCCTGACAGGATCTCCTTCCGCCTCAGTGACCCGGCTTGTGGCTGGGGGCGGAGACAGGAGTGCAGATTATCATTCTCAGCAGCGTTCTCAGCACTCGCCACAAGGCGTTTAGTGTGGAAATGTGTGTTGTTATATGCAGGGGGGGAGAGGGCGTTAATGTGCGCTGAGGGAGAAGTCTGCTCCTCTCTGGCCTCTTTGTTTTGCTTTTACGTTGAGAATTTGCGGCTTTTCTCTTTTTGTAAATGAAATAACTTTGGGGTTTTGGCGTGACATCATCGTGGGCTTTGGAGACTTGTGGTTTTCACTATTTGATGATGTTTTATGGACTGAAGACGTGTGTGTGGGATTTAGGGCGATTTATTGGCCGAAACTGAATTCATTATTCATCTCAGCTCAGCAGTGTGTGTCAAGTTGTTCATTGTGATGATAGTATATGGTGACCATGTGCTATTGTATTGTAAATGTTGTTGTAGGAAGTTTTGGGGACAATACCATTTGTTACACTGATTTGGTGTGATTTGGATTTTATATTCTCAAGTTGATCAAAATGATCAAAAAAACCTCTAAAATACCTTCTGGAGATTCTTCTGCGATTGCACGGTGAGCACTTCTGTTTTGTAATCTGCTCAGAAACCCCCACATTGTCCATATACCTGGGAAAGCCTCTGAATGGCCAAGGTCTCTATTTTGTGGTAGTAACGTTTCATCAGGCTGTCACTATCCTAGAGGTCACAACAGGTCACTTTATACAGTGACATGAAGTTTAAAAAGAATGCTCTCACTGTGTGAAACGGCTACTATGGTGACTAACGTCATCACACATGAATACAAATGGGCTCATTGGATCCACACGAGTCTCAGCTTTCCAGTCAAACCCCATTTATGCAATTCCAAGACTGTTTAGGGACCCCAGTATGCAGAAATATTCAAATACCCATTCAAAAAACACATTTATACCGCATGCAAACAACTGCATGGTTTTATCATAAAGTCTGCAAAGAGGAGACTCGTGGGTCCAAGGGGACCCCTCCGAAAATCGCCTACATTTTGCCTATGCTTTGAGTCCCTTCTCGACAAGATGGCATAACATATTTGGTATCAATGGATTCATCAGGTCGTCTAGTTTCATATAATAACAGTATCTTCACTCCAACTGCCAGCCTGCAATCCCGCGGGTCTCAGAGGGTCCACAACAAGTTGCAGTTTTATGGGGTGGTATGTGCGGGACTATTTAAGTGATTTTCCAGTGTCTGCTTGCCTGGCAGCCTCAGGCTGATGATAAGGCTCCAAACATTTTTTTTTTTTTTTACCAGATAATAAAAAACAATTTATTATTTGCGGCCCTAGTTACTTATCCTCATTTCTTCCTTCTTTTTCTCATTCAGGCTACGGAGGGAAGGCTACACGGTGCAGGTCAGCGTCAATGACTACCTGGACATCTACTGCCCGCACTACAACACCAGCCAGCGGGGGACGTTGGAGCGCACCGTGGCCGAGCAGTACATCCTCTACATGGT
The DNA here is from genome assembly GCF_004355925.1 of Anarrhichthys ocellatus. Classification (NCBI taxonomy): domain Eukaryota; kingdom Metazoa; phylum Chordata; class Actinopteri; order Perciformes; family Anarhichadidae; genus Anarrhichthys; species Anarrhichthys ocellatus. The sequence goes on along the minus strand of NW_022280065.1, from coordinate 2,519,172 downwards.
CAGCTACCGCGGCTACCGCACCTGCGACCCCCAGCTGGGCTTCAAGCGCTGGGAGTGCAACCGGCCCCACGCGCCCCACGCCCCCATCAAGTTCTCTGAGAAGTTCCAGCGCTACAGCGCCTTCTCGCTGGGCTACGAGTTCAACGTGGGTCAGGAGTACTACTACATCTGTGAGTCAGGCCAGCAGACACTGGTTCATTGTGATGGATGGGGGAGAAAAGCCTGAGAGTGCTGAGCAGCCAGTATTTTAATATCGTCTCCTCAGCTGCTGTCACCCACATGTATTGATGGCATGTGGGTGTTGCTAATAGATTCTGGAAGTTCGGCCGAGGACAGGCGGCTGCTCAGCTGCAGAGCTGCAGTTTGCACAGCTGATTGTCGAGGGCGGTGTGGCCTGCAGAGGGCACAAGGTTGACGTGTGTGTGTTTGCTCTCTGTTTTAGCCACGCCCACCCACCACCACGGCCACAGCTGCCTGAGACTGAGGGTCTACGTCTGCTGCTCCACCGGTGAGACGAAACAGCTCCCTCTTACCTCGTTTCAAACCATTTCCTCACTTCATCTCCACTTTCTCCTCCCCTCGTATGTCTTTGCATCGCCCCGAACACACCGAGACAGACAGAGAGACAGAAGAAGTAAGATCTGACAGTCTGGTCTCAGAGAGAGGCTTTTACTGCCGCGCGGTTTTGATGATGGCGTCTTTTCCCTCGGAGCGGCGCTTCAAGAGTGACGGCTTAATGTTATTCTCCGTCTCAGTGCTATTACAATAATGCTCTATCGCTCCCTGTGAACGACATGCTCTCATGAAGCCGTACAAAAGATGTAAAGGAGGGAAACTGATTCAGCTGCGAGATTCAGCTCTCTCTCTCTCTCACTCCCCATCCCTCTCTCCTCTAGCTCTCTTGACCACCCCCCCTCCTCCTTCCTCTCCCCCACTGTCTATATCTCTTCTGTTCTCTTTCTGACTCTCTGATGCTTGCTGCCCTGTATAGTGTGTGTGTTATTTTTACCCTGGTAGCCTGCTCTCTCCCCTGCAGGCCTTTGATCAGGGAGCCTGCTGCCCAAAGCCTCCCCCCTCTCCTCTAACCTTGTCAGCTCTAATACATCCCACACTCAGGCCAGTGTCAGCCCCTGTGTACACATCACCTTAACACCCTCCCCTCCCCATCCCAGTGTCACGGCTAATCTATTGATGTGTCCACCACGCCTCCGTCTGCTTCTGTGCGTGTTTGTGTGTGCATCGCCGTGTGTGTTCGAGGTGTATGAGTTCGGTCGTGTGTGTGTGTGTGTGTGTGTGTGTGTGTGTGTGTGTGTGTGTGTCTGCACATGGTAGTTTGCCGGCCGTAAATCTTATTATTATTATTATTATTATTATTGTGTGCATTGGTGCATTTAGTCTAGTTTACGATCCACAACCTTTACTCAGCAAGGTCATTTTAACAGCTTGCTATCAGGAAGCTGTTGATTTCAGCCGCCTCCAGACAGTTTTCATTTGTCTCTGCGTGTCTCCCACCTTAACCCGTACCAGACTTTAAGATAAGGAAGAGATGTGTGAATATTCATGACATATGCTTTACATCTGCAAAGAGCTGCGACTTGATTGCCGCCAGCTTTCTATGTAAATTCTCCGTAAATGCTATTTCATCCTTCTCACCGTGCATCAGAATCACAGCTTCACTTAAACACACATATTTAGTTGGAAAATAAAAAAGACGCGTACACATCGACAAACCCACACATCTTTCATTCATGGTTAATTTGTCAATGCGGTCTGAATGTAATTCTGTGTCTAGACGAACGGCAAATGTGAAAATGATTTCTGTCCACCGGTTCAGAATGCTTTTAATCTTTAGATGTCTGGATCCTCAGCCCAGGATTTCATCATGCTTTCTCCGTGGCAAGGGCACAACTGCTCCATGTTCTGCTATATCCGTGTACAATTAAGTGGTGCCTAAAAATGCACATTTCACCCAGTCTTGTCATTTTAATGGCGTGTTTTCTCTCCCTGTCTGTCCTCCCTCTCTCCATCCTCTGCTTTCTATTCCTCCCTCTTCTGTCTTTCCCGTCTCCGTGTGTATATGTGGTGTGTTTCTCAGTTTCCCAGGCAGATGATGACTCCAGTCAGACCTCTCCCGACTACACAGTCAGGCCAAACATCAAAATACACAACATCGGTGAGTGACTCTGAGTCGCTGAAAAAATGCAACAGCAGCCAAATTGCCAGATGCTGGTCAATATTTGGCTGTGGCTGCACAGCTTGATTTGTGTCCCAATCCTTGTGGAAAGGCACCAACCATTTGTTGGTTTTTTGTTTCATGTTTACCAAGAGAATATCCACAGGCCATAACTGGTTGATGAGTAAACACATTATTTTCTGTGTAAGATCACAAATATGTAAACAAATGACGACACTTAACCCAACAGCAGACCCATGAACTATTACTCAATACTCAGCATAGCAGATACACAAAGATAAGTTTGAATTAAACCAGAAATACCAACAAAAGACAAAAGCTTTATTCCTTACAATGACACACACACACACACACACAGCAAAACCTCCACAAGGTCAGTAGATGTCTTGTAAGTAACGAAAGGTCCTAAAGAGAAAGCATGTCAGCGAGCAAGTCGATTGTGCAGCTGAGTGGTTACATAAACCCTCTATTTTTCTTTCTCACAAAAGCCTCTTGCCGGGAATCATTTAGTGTGCTTGTTTCTGGGAGCTGTGGGCAGTCTGTGACGAGGGCTGAGACAGTGTGACCTGCCTGAGATAGAAACTGAGACCAGCAGAGACGGAGCGTAGAGAGCTCTCGAGCTCATCAGCAACGAGTACCTTCAGAGAGAGAGAGAGAGAGAGAGAGAGAGAGAGAGGGCAGAAAAGAGAGACGGACAGGGGGGGGGGTGAGGGAGAGACACGGTGAGACAGAGAAAGTCAGTGGGATGAAAGACAAGAAGGAGGCAGTGAGAGAGAAATGCGGCGGGAGAAAGCCTGACAGAAAGAGGGACAGATAAGCCAGAGAGAGCGAGAGAGAGAGAAAACCAGAGTGGGGGCAGAGAACGGGGGGTGCAGAGAGAAGGGGCAGAGGAAGAAAGAAAGCTCAGTGGTGGGCGAATTGCTCAGCAGTAACTCAGGCTCGAGCTTACGTAGAATTTAATATAGAAGAAACACACACACACACACACACACTGGCATGGAATCATAAAAAAACATAGCCTCGAGCATTATGATGCATTTTGCTGAATACATTTGGAGGAATAACAAAAATCAGGACACACAGATTTATGCACACACACACACACACACACTCGGGGAGAACTCGTAGCCCTGATGGCCCTGCTGACCGCTGGACACCCACTCTCTGACTCACCCTCAGGACCAGACCAGCCCACAGACTGGCTTAGCATCAACACATCTCTCCCTCTCGCTCCACATATGTTTGGACTTGCTGTCAGCCTCTTTACTTTATTATTAGCTTTGCTTCTACGTCACACGTTCCTTATTTAACAAGGTGTTTGGAGGATAATCCCTCAGGTCTTGTTTTTTGTAGTTACGCCCATTGTACCAATGGGTAATAGCATGGCTGTTAAAGCTACTGTGGGGAACTTGCAACTGGTTTAATACTGATGCCTCTATTTGACCTACATAAGTAAACAAGACCGCCAGAGAGAGGATTTGCTGTTTCTATATCGTTATTCTTAATGCTTGTAATTGATGCCACCGGGCCTGATGCCGCGCAAACGCAAATGAAATCATGCAGGTTCACCAGAAACTCCCTCAGCTCTGACTCCAGCGGGGCCTCTGGCAGACCCAGACCCGGCTTCCCGGCAGTCGGAGCTCCGGCGGGAGGTGAATAGCTTACCTGCCTGGCATCAGCGTCTCTTCTCCTCCGACCAGGAGCAGAGCTTTGCCTCGCTGCCCCTCCGGTCCCTGCTGGGAGCCAACCCACACTGCTAAAGACCCAGCTGGGCCCTCTGGAGGGAAGGGAGGCCCGGGAGAACCAGAACAGGACTGAGCGGGGCTGACTGTCGTACCCCTGCTGCAGTAAAATGGTGCTTGGAAACACTACCGCTATTGTCCACAGGGACCGACGCAATCAACACAATAAGTTCCTCTCAATAGCTTTCAGTTAGTTGCTGAGATCTGGAAACACGGTGACATTGCTGAAGTCCGACAGGGCAAGAAACACAAGCGGTAAGATGATTTAAACAAATCCTCGGATCAGCCAAACTTACTTGGAAGTAGAGGCCAAAGATATTTCTCAAGCTGTCTGCTGTAATCATCACAGTTTATCATTTGTGAAAACGAGACGCTGCCACCATTGGCAATCTGTGTGCCAGCAGTGCTTGTGAATCACTTTTGTGAAATGAGACGCTGTTGGCTTGTTTACAACCTGCCGGATCGCTTGTCTTTGTTGTCCCATTAGAAAGTGTTTCCATATCTCAGCAATTACTTTGGTGAGCCCGCTATGTAACATAAACTACAGAAGCAAGACCCAGGTTGTAATAAAGCAGAATCATCCTTTAAATGTGAATTGAGTTGATTTACCTTTGTTATGATTTTAGTTCTCTAAACCCTGTCAAACACACATCTGTTCTATATCGCAGAAGAGCTGAGATTTGCGATGGTAGAGCGTCTCATAACGAACGGCTTGTTGCCACAAATGTGCTACAAGAGTTCAGCATCAGCCTTGCTGCTTGAATTAATCATAACCTTATAGTTTCCTGCAGCAAAGCTTAGTACACTCTGTTGTGCATTCTTCCAACTGTGACTTGCCCTTAAACACTGTCCTCCTACAGAGAGTGTCTGCAGCAGTAGGAGGGTTAAAGCCTGCCACATAAATAAGGTAGTGGACCGGAAAATGCAACAATAAATAGATCATTTTAAGATGCATGAATAGGCACGGGCACCCAAGACTCCTCTGTTCCGAGTGGCTTGTTATGTGCAGATTTTCTCAAAATCAGTGGTAAGATATACTTGTGATGCACTGTGCAAACCAAAACGCTTCATCCAACATGTGCAGTCTGTACACTTCGGCCAATTCACAAAGAATGGATTGCAGCCGCTGATAGCGCCGTAAATTGCGCGTCATTTGCAATCGCTTAAGATCTATTACATACAATATGTGTAAATAATGGGTACATATTCCATACAGTACATACAATATTACAGAGCAAACCAAGTTTTGCAAGTGCAAAGCCAGAGTGCAATTTGCCCTTTTTCTGCATTTTATTGCAACTGCCTTTGTGCCAAGAACACAGTTGGCAGAAGACACAAAGACAAAGGAAATGTTCAGACAACGAGCTGACTGACGAGGCGTCCCTCAAACCTTCAGGCAAACAATTTGAGCGTGACTGTGAGAAATCATTTGTCAATTAGTCAGTGCTGTTTTCAAATGCATAACTTCAGACTGCAAAATAATACTAATTGTAATGATTTGTATTCACAGAGCTCCTTTCAGGCCGTAATTTCAATGTGCTTTCCAAAGTGAGGGAATTCAAAACCATAAGTAGGGACAATTGCACGAGGTAAATTACTTATTAATAGAACACAGTTTATAAATGTGCTTCACTTTGTTGCCACCAACTCTCTGAAGAGGCTAATAATTTCGCTTTAACTGCGTGTTAGCGCTGATCTTTGTTAATTGGACTGTTGTTTTCAAAGGGAAAGCCAAATGTGTGCATATGACCTCATTTAGATACGCGCAAATAGCACAGGAGCACCGAGACGCTATTTGCTTATTAGCGCGCTTATTGGTGCTCTTTGAGAATGAAGCGGATTATTTTTGGTCTCATTTGTGCAAAGTTAGCGGCTGTAAAGGCCGCTCAAAATCACTGGTTCAAAAACATGTTGGAGGTGCAGCCTCCTAGCCATTTTCAGTATGGGGTGGGGGGTTATTTTGTTGTGTTTGTGTCAGTAAGGAGCGATGTATCCATCATGGTATTTTAAATTGGCAAGAAAGCCACCGTAGCGGTTGGCAGGTGCAATTAAGTTTAGTGTTTTCCTAGACATTCAAATACAGTTTCATAGTAAAGAGTTGTTTGTTCTGTTTTTCTGGGAGTAGCTCCAGGCAGCTGTGAGGCAAGATGGCATTTAGGCACGTGTTAGCCAGTTGAATGGCCTCCACACTCTCACACCTCCCCCACCGACCCCTAGAGCTGTAACCGTGCTCGATGGGTCCGTCGCCTCATGCAGTTCACGCGTCGCTGCGAGTCTACCATCGTCGCGGCGTAGCTGGCACGAGGACTTATCAGACCAGACAGCCTGCCTCCCACTCATCGACTGCCTGAGAGCCGATGCTTCTTATCTCACTGTAAATGCCTTGGGCGGTTCACCGTGGACAGGAGAGCTGCCCCGCCTGTTGTTATACCCCATACAGACGAGACTGCACAAGATTGCGCGCTCGGAAAATTGATTGCTGTATCCCACAATTGTACTGTGATGTTCGCTGTCATACTGTGGATAACTTGTTATGGCCCGAGGCGCTTGACGTCCCCCACATTCATCTTCCAAGGGCGGCCTCCTTGAATAGCGAGGGCTTTTGAAGAGCTGCATCCTGTGCAGCTTTCTGATTGTCGAAGCTCTTGGCGCCCACAAATAAAGTCTGCACCATCACACGAAATGAATCGGTTCACAACGAACGCGAAGCAACCGTCGAAAGGGAGTCGTGGCTGCATTGTGTAAAAATAATAGGAGAGCTCACCTCTTCTGCCGGGACGGGGCGTCTCCTCTTCTGGTCACTGAGTTTACATTTTATTATCTCTGGTGAAATCTTTTTCTGGAGAGACAGACTGGGTGGTAAGGTGACCTGTGGCTCCACCTGAGGCAATGCTGCTTTATACTTTCCCTCTTCGCCGACTGTGTTCCATTTGAGTTCACCCCGGTGCGCCGCGGTGTGAATGTCAGTGTTGTGTGTCATCGGCACAGACGGACGCCTCGTGTTTGCAAGAGCCGCACACGACCAGGACAAACGCAGAGCGGTCGGATGGTTGACTCTCAGACAGAGACAGCCACAACACAATTCCGTACATTCATCAAACATCGAGCTGTTGTCTCTATCTGTTATCTCTTATCACACCCCGTGTTTCTCACTTGTAGACAATTACTGTCTTCATTATATTTAGCAAACCCCGCGCAAGGCTTCCACATCACGGCGAAACAGCTTTTTGAAGACACCTTGCCTCCTCAATTTGATATATTTCCTGTTGAAAGCCACTTTGATTGGTTGGAAAACAACATGCCGGCTGCAACTTTTACACACCGGGACATTATGATGACAACATAATAAAGTGAAAGTAATGGGGTTTTGATAGACAAACACAAGATTGTTGTCGGTGTTTGGGCACAATTTGTCAAAGTGCAGCTTTCTTCTGCACTTAGTTGGATTACTTTATTGAAAAACACATCTCAATGCAGCCAGCGCTGGTTGTTCCTATAGTTGTGTAAGCAACAGAGCTCTGTTTGGTTCCTTTGGCTTCATTTTGGCATGTAATAACCCTCTAGATATAATGGGAAACATTATGTCGAGACGGAGCATAATGGCTCAGTTTAATCCACTTTTTACATTATTAGAAAATGTGTTCTCCCAGCTCTTTCTGCATTTTTCCCCTCCGGCTAATGTTCTGTTGTGTCTAATCAATAGCGAGGCCATAGTAATTTGGTTTGATTGAAATCCCGCTCGGATAAAAACATCATTAGTGTGAAAAGAAGAGTATGTGACAAAAAAAAAAGCCAGATCAGAAATAAAAGTGTTTTTAAAGTTTCATCCCGCAGGAGAAATGGCCATATGTAGCAGTGCTGATGATAATTGGTGGTTTGATAATTGCATCATGTCTTTTTCTCTGCATATGTTAAAGCACAATTAGCATGCATCACACGTTGCCTTTAGATTGATGAATTAATAATGTAGTAATGGTTCGTTTCCCTCTGTCTGGTGCACACCATCTCTCTCTCTCTCTTTCACACTCGCGTTCCTCTCTTTTTCTCACTTTCTCATTTTCTCTTTCTGTGACTTTTTTTCTCCAGATGAATTTAACCCCGAAGTTCCCAAACTGGAGAAAAGCGTCAGCGGCAGCAGCCCCTCACGGGACCGCCTTCTTCTCACCGTGGCGATGCTGCTCGTGTCTGCCGTCCTTTTGTCCTAGCGACTTGTCACCGCAGGTGACACTTCATGCAAAGCTGGGACCGCCTTGTCCGACGGGCTTTGTGTCCACCAAGTTTTTGTTGAGAGAGTTGGCAGAAAACACAGACGGAGGTAGAATAGGGGTGCAACAGAACCACAATCAAAAGGACACGGAAATAAAAAAAAAACTTGAACTTCACTTAACTAGACTTTTAAAATAGGAGAGGCCTTTTTGCTGTTATATTTACACCAGTGCATTTTGACACTCCATGTGTTGTTGGATCGTCATCGTCATTTCATGCAGGTGCGACTTCCGTGCCGCTGTCATGCCTGTCAGCCAACAGGCGAGTGAGAAAGTGGACTTCTAATGAGTTGGATATTGTAGCATGGATGTAAAAAAAACACCTGAGGAATTTAAGCCGCACTGTCTTTTGACTATACGCTTTGAAGAAATGTGGACTTTGCAGTGGATTTTTTTTAGTCCTTTGTTACCACGGATCGAGTATGCCGATGGATAGAACTCAATTTAGATGTAGTAAAGAGCAAGCTGGACTCTGGAACTGTACGGATCTCACCTGGGCCGTACAGGATATTTATGTAATCGGTCAGCGATGAGAACTGCTGCCATTATCCTGGACATTGAAGAATGTTTTCACACCGGTGCGTTGGAGCTGCTGCTTATAAGAGCCCGATGTGTTTCTCAAGAAAAGGGAAAGCCTTTGTGAGGATATCCACAGGCCTTTTCAAGAATCCATTTTCAGCCGACATCAAAAATACCCCTGGCTTTTGTGAGATACAGATGCAAAGCCCGCGTTTCTTAGTGGACAGCGAGTGCCCTCTTAGAACTAGTCCTTTGTCTGCTTCCTGCCTTCACACTGTAACAACCCGAGAAAAATACAGACCCCGGACTAGTAATTTGATGGCACTTAGGTGTGCTAGATGTGTGTTTTGTTCCGATGCGTTTTACCTTCAGCACTCTGCGTAGATTTTCTGGATGTCAAACCTTTCCCCTTCGCAGCAATCAGCAGTCATTCAGAACACCACTAATTTACGATTCTTAAGAAGCTCTCTCCGCACCGAGTTCCCATTTAATCCCAGAGAACGCCATCAATTCCTCTTCCACTTCAGAGGTTCCCAGCCAATCAGTGCTGATGGCCATTGCAGCAGTCACGGTCACCATGGAAACGACCCTAAACAGCCGCCAGAGTGCGGCAGGTGCCTGAGGAGAAATTGTGCTTTGAGTCTCAAAGTAACGCTGCCGCCATTTTGTTTAAAAGGAGAAAAAAAAAAACCCACACGTGTGAATGTGCAAATAAAGAGAAGTTCACTTTTTTTATATTGTAATACAGGACAACGTAGGATGGCATTAATCAGATTACAATGTTGTGCTTTTTGAATTGATTTACTTTTCAAATGTATTTATTTTAACATTAAAGTATATTATTTATCTATCTAATTTATTAATGTGCAATTGTAGGCCTTTGCTCAATAAGCTGTTGTGCCATTTTTTTATTCTTTTTTTTAAAACAGTGGGATTTTTACTGCAGCATTTTGCTTGTATAGATAGATAGGCAGATGTAGTTCAGCCTGACAAACAGAGGGGGTTATTGGTTGTGACTGATCAGTAGGGACGCACACTCAGTAACCCTACTCCGATGTAACAGACACTGATGAGCAGATTATGTTGCTGAAGCGCTCGTCATAAACCAGCTGTGAATGCACAGACGGAGTTGATGAAGGGCAGCATTCCTCACTTGAGAAAACGAGTCTGCATTGTAATGTATATTTATAATACATGCCGGTTATTGAATGTGCGTGCGTGCGTGTGCACAAGCGTGTATGAGTGTGTGTGTGTGGCTTTATCTGCCTTCTTTCCTGTGTGTGTGTATGTGTGTGTGTGTGTGTGTGTGTATGTGTGTATGTGTGGGAAAGAGAAAAAAAAAACCGTGTGCACATCTTTGTGCATGTGTATGTCGAATGTGTTTGTCCGCGCTTCTCGAGTATGTTGCATTTAGAAATTCCGTACCCGTTAAGGAGTCGTTTGTAGGATCTGAATATGCAAGTGTGTATGAGAGAACGTGCTCTTCTGTAATGTTGGTTTACGTTCCGGGGTTTGGGAAGCGGGGCGAAAAGCATTTACTGGTGTTGAAGACAACCACAAGAAATGTGTTTACCTTTGACGAGAATGATAAAAAAAAATTTAAAAAAAGAACTGTAAATTGATCCAAGAATGATTAAAACAATGCCTATTAAAATCTTTTTGCAAATTTAATGTGTGTATTCTTTTATAACTGTTTCTTTGCAGAGAGGTAACATGCAGCCTTCTCCTTCGCCTCTGCCCTTTCCTTATCTCAACAGTGACTCCTTCACCTTCACCTTCACTCCCGCTGCACTCACCGCTGTTTGTTTCTCTTGAGCACCACTTGGCAGCAATGCTCTCCCTCCTTCCCTCACACTCCGCTTCTCCGCTTGTAGATACGTCGGCTGTGAACAGACGGCACACAGTCTTGGTGTAAAATGATCACCCTTTCTCACATGGCCCATCCGTGCAGCACCTCGCGTCAGTTCTTCTTCTGCCATAAAACATAATGACAGCATGGGGGGGGGGAGGGGGGGGGCGGAGTCATGGCTCCACATCTCCCACTCTATCCATCTCTCTCTGGGAAAAAAAAACAAAACACCTGCAAGCCATTCATGTCTCCACAAATCCGTCTCTCCACGTCGCTCTCCTTTCCCTTCGCTCCTGTCAGCTTCTTTCTAATCTGCGTACGCAGAACAGACGAGCTGACAATGGGGAGAGACACCTCTCCCAAAATGCACCAATGTCCACGTCAAAAGGGACAGAGGGGGGCCGGATAAGATTTGTGTCTTTGATGTTACACACATCGGGCCTAAAATCACATTAGAGAGAAAGAAGTAGAGCGCATTCTGCTCTCGGCTGTCAACTTGTCCCCTCCAGTCCTGTGTCAAAGACTATATGCAAGTGTGTGTGTGTGTGTGTGTGTGTGTGTAGGGCTAGTGCCAACAAACTATTTGCGTTAATTTAATGTTCTTTATGTGATTGACAATTTTCTTGACAAAATGTGAACCATACTTAACCAAGCAGGTTACGGCGAAGTGATCGCGTCTGTTAATAAATGTTTCACAGCTGCTTGACTCTCCTGTGCGGGAGCAGCCTCTGATCCGGCCTGACGTTTGTGCGTTTAGCTGACAGATTGATAATTGTTGAATAGTACTAAGGGACTTGGCTTACAGTCCCTCGCCTACTTCTAGGTTTGGACTTGCACATACGTGTTTCAGTGTTTGGACACCGGGAGAACAGGGGAAGGGCTTTAGCTTCTGCTCCAGGCCCCGAGTTGACAACTTAAACCGTCCTTTTTGCAGGAAACCGGCCTCCTTGGTTTTTGGCAGTGAGGCTGTCTCTGGATAGTTATGTAAGGGAATTAACGCTGTCATATTTACCCCTTAATTTCCTGCCTGGAAGGGCTTATGTTTTGCTTGTGCCTGAATCAAGCATTAATTGATGCGCTTACTATTTAAATGTGAGAATCAGGAGTGTTGCAAGTGAATTTAAAATGCCCACCTTTCCCTGAGCAGCTGACACAGAGCCTCACATTTTTAGCATGAAATGGAGATCCCCCCCCCCCCCCCCCAAAAAAAAGGTGCTCTGTCCAGACTCTAACTACGAAAGACGTTCCATTTGCAAAAGGACACGACCTCGTCTCCGTTTGGAGGCATGTTATCGTTTTCTGAATCATTTACTGTGAGATAAGCCATCTGTAGCACGGGCAGGCCCCGTGCCGTCGAGAAGAATTCCCCTGACGAGCTGCACCGTCTGGCCCTAACAATGAAACGGATGCCTCCTCCTCAGAGAACCTGTTACAGCTCAGGCCATCAGCGAGACAATCACGTGGACCGATGCTGCCTTCAAGTGTTTTTTTTTGGAAACGCCTGTTTTCAAAGGTTGGGAATCATAATAAAATGACTTGTGTTTCGTTCAAGATGCCTCGGGGCCCCAAAAAATGATGTCATTGACATAATGAAGGTTTTATTTTGGGAATCGTGCAGCACAAGAAATACATTTGGCAGAAGGTTTTGTCCAAAGCAACACATTTTCCTCATCCAACGCACGTATCAGGGGGTTGCTAAATTAATAGAAGGGAGGTGGGAATCAAACACCAACTCTACAATTCATGGCCAGCCTGAGCAACCAGCAGCAAATGTATGAAATGCTTAACGCTTGTAGGCTCAGTGATCACTTTAACATGTAACAGTGATCACTTTAACACATTAAACAGAGTGCACATGAGAAGGTGTGTCAATGCCAGCTATTTACTCACTTCACAGTCTACTTTCTTCGGTGCTCAGCTTGTATGATTGATATTTACTTTCACTGGAAATGTTTACCCTCTTTCTGCGAATCTTACTGCCATTCAGTGCATTCACTCACTGACACACTGAAGCCTTTTTTTCCCCAGTTCGTTTATGGATTCCTGATTCTTGACAGTACTTTTGTATACTGCATGTGCAACCATGGGTTTTTTTGTATATAACAAGTGAGGTTCAGTTTCATGGGCTCTCTTGTGTCAGACACACGCACTGGTTTTCCAGCTACACATTCCAGACAACAATATGACGACATGGGAAACATCTCAACCAGGTATCTTGTTTCCAGACAACAGGTTTTTATGAGGATGTTCTACTTAGTGTAACCACCTAATCTACTTTCCACCTACAGGTGTCGCCAAAGCTTCCTTTCAGCCCGTGTCTCTGCTGGGGAAACTGCCGGTGAGATGGACTACAGGACATTTGAAAAATATTATGCAACAGATTTACATTAATTATGTTTACCTATAGGGTGAAATATGAATTTAGACTAACAATGATGAGTTGGTTTATGTATAAGGTCACCTGTGTAGTACCCTGAACAGATTTTGCTATCTTTATTCTAAGCTGGTCTGAAAACATGTTCAAATGCTGAAGTCCAGCGGGACCAAAAGAATAATATCTCTTCAAACTCAAAAAAGTTTAGTGTGCCGTCGTTGAAGGCTGCCAGTGAGGCTGCTCAGGGACTTCCAGTGTTGATGAATCAGTGAAGAAAGGCCATCAAAGGCAACATTTGCTAAACATGTCTCTTATGTAGCTGTTGAAAGGATGAGCTGACCTACTGTACGGACCATTTCTTTCAACCTTCAGGATTATATTAGTCCAGGGGTGAGTCATCACAGAGTGGGACAAGAATAAACTTTCCATGTAAAAGAGCTATTTCTGTTCTAACATGGAAATCTAAGTTTGTTAATGACTTAATCTGTGCATCCTGAGGACAGGTTTGTTGGTTGTTGTCTGGCACGTAATCCCACTTCACTTTGTGTACGGATCAAAGAAACACAATATAACATATCAATTTATGAGCTTTGGAGGTGCTAGATTATTTTACCGTGAGACAGACTGAGGGCAACTTGTTTCCCTCTGTTTCCAGTGTTTTTGCAATGCTAAGCTAGGCTAATTGATCACACTGTACTCTTACTGTCATATCACTGAGTGAACCTTAATAATGATGAAGATCTCAGTTCCATAGCTGCGGTATGTATCCATTCACCTGGTCCCAGGTGGTATCTCAGATGCGTCTCCGCTGGTCTGAAAGGACCCTGATGAGATCTCCTCCAATCTTCCCAGGATTCTGGATGTGACTCGGCACTCCTCCAGCTTCAGGAGGAGTGTCACTGTGAGTCAACTCTCCTCCTCTGCGGAAGGAGACAAACCCAGGTGGGGGGGGGTTTTGAGCTGAGCTGAGATTAGGTAAGGAGACATTTTGGGATCCAAAATGGCATCATCTAGTCCCCTGGGAAATATGATGCCGGCTCTTGCGACTAAGATACTTGGCAGGATAGGGAGGATGACATGACAGTCCACTGGTGACGTATAAGCAAGCTTTCAAGGCCGCTAAGACGTGTTATAAGTCGGTCTTCATTTTATTATATTTCACCATTAATGAGCTGATACAGAAGGATCTGTGGGGTCGGCATTCAATCTCGTTAATAGTCCCTTTTGAGCCTATAATTGGCCCTCGGTGGAACAAGGGTCACGTTAAAGTCAAAAATGTGAAATCTGCAAGCAGGAACAACTCTGCTTCCGTGAAATAGGCACAAGCTTGCATTTATTGAATAGTCATAATGGGCCTAAATTAAATGAAAACGTCCAATTTGTCAATGACAGCACACTGATTCCGGGTTTTATGAGGCAGACTTTCTTGGACATGTTGTGAAGAGAGGCAGGAAAATGTGAATGTGCATCTTAATTAGAGCGGCGTTAAGCTTCCTAGAGGGCTTTGCTTTTGCGCACATTAATTTGGGCTCTTGCCAATCCTCTCCAGATCAGTTGACTAATGTGTTGACAAGTGGAGGAAAGTTATCGCAGAATATCAAACGTTCGCCGTCTGCAGCAGCAGCCTCTTGTACGCGATGCAGTCGCTCGCGCGTGTGAAAATGTGTTGAATATTAAAGAGGGCAGGAGTTGACTGTAACCCTGGGCTGTAAAAGAAATAGAGGTAGATGTCAGGCTGCACAAGGACAAAGATTGTATGCCCTTAGTTGAGGTCTTCATAATGTATTTACATTCATAAACATATCAGTGAAGTCAGACAAAAAACGTTATCTATTTTCCCATTTAAAGCGTCTTATGAATTATAGAAAACACATCTGATCATCTGCTGAAAGCTGCACTGTCCCACAGCAGAAACTATGTTCGCAAAAACATCCCAAAGTCTCCGGTGTGTGAGTATATTAATGGATGTGAGATTTAAGATGCTTTAACTGCAGCGTATTCTTGCCTGCATTAACACAGCCTCTGTAGATTGTGGAGAAAGTTGAAGAAATCAATGAATTTGTAATCGAATGGAAAAAAAAAAAATGGACTGTACTCCAGCTTCACAGATTCCCTCCATGGAATAGTTTCTTTTTCCTATTTCTATTTTTTACGCCCTCCAGCTTTCACTTGTTAAAATTCTCATCTCTTTTGTCCTTCCTGCGTTCTTCCTCTTTCTTAAATGTTCACTACTGTACATCTCGCCCTCTGGCCTCTTATCATTTCTGTCTAATCTCTCCACCATCAGCTTGCATTTCCTCTGACCCCTCTTAACCCTTTTCTTCATTTCAGACTGTCGTACCTAACCTCCAGTCACCACATTGTTCCCTAATCACCCCACCCTCCTCTTCCCCTCTGCCTCCAGATTTAGCTGTAATCCCTCATTTCTGGTCGCTACATCTGCACAACACTCAACAGCTGGGGACCCACTCACACAAACAGCCAAAGACCTTGTGCAGTGTGTGTGTGTGTGTGTGTGTGTGTGGGCAGATATGTACATGTGCCCACACTTTGGACATCTGGTCAAATCTTAAATCCAGCTATAGCTAAATGCTTGTCTCCAAAAAAGATGTTGTGACGGAGTAGTTGGAATCAAAGGAAAGATGATACTGTTTATAATTTACAGAAAGCTGCAGAGAGAGTACATGTAGTCTGGTTCGTAAACAAATCTAAAAAAGGAAAACCAGCCTAGAGATGACAACCAGGAAGCTGGATCTCTCACTCTGTGGTTCACTTCATAAAGCCAGAATCTGGAGCTTCTTCTCTCACACACACAATGAGAGACCTTCTTAATGCAAGGTATTAAATTATTTGGTATTGATTTATTATTAAATGATGACAATTCTTTTCTAGACTGGTGCCAGCATTAGGCGTAGCAAGACTACGAGACTGCTGCATGCTAGCAGCTCTGTGAGGTTGTACTCTGTACTTTGTGCTAAATGCTAACTTTAGCATGCTAAAATGCCCATAATGACATTGCTAACATGCTGATGTTGAGCAGGTATAACATTTACCATAATAACTTAGTTTTGTGTGTTAGCATGCTAATAATTGCTAATTAGCACCAAAACCAAAGCACAGCTGAGGCTGATGGGAATGTGGGATAGTTCTGCAAGTATTTGTTTTTACCGATTAGTAGTATTGAACAAATTAGAACTTCTCTCTGATGATAGTGACAGATGAAAAGTCTGGGGATAAACCAGGTTCATCCTCTGGGGACCATGAATGTTTGTATAAAATGTCGCGCTAATCCAACACAGCCACTAGAAATACGTCTACTCGGATGTCCAATACGAGCATAATGTTTTACAAGTGTACAGATATGAATTATATTGAGTAAGATCCAAAAGCATGAATATTTCATGGGGGATATTTGCACAGTGATTTTGTTGACACCCATTTTGAACATTTCGACTGCTGAACTCCTCAGTCTGATGACGAAGCACTGATTTGACGGGCCAATTTATTAAAAGGTGTAACGTGTTGCACTTCATAGCTATATTCTGTACCTTGTGTGAGCAGGTGTCAGATCCACTCACTTCAACTGACTGCGTCAGATGTCACAAGGTATCTTAGCTCACTTCGCTCGGGGGGGAATGTTTCCCCGAAATGTCATATTGACAAACTAATTTTGCAACTGCCTTTCAGTTTCAGTATGCCTTCTATTTTTTTGCAGACGTTGATGCAAACTGAGACCGACATGCTGTGTGACTTAAAAATATATCTATAAATACGGAAACCGATCTCATGAAAACATTTGTGATTTCACAAACAACCTTTGTTCGTGAGTTGTTGGTGTTTTCATCGTCTTTCATCGACAGCTCTGCATCGGCCTCGAAAGGGGACTGTTTCTCATTCTGGAGCATAAATAATCTTTGAGGCTGAAGCCAAATACCCGTTCACAGCACGTAAGACTCGTGTGAGCGCTACAGTACACCAGCAAGCTGCAGAGTGTTAATAGCCATAATGATAGATGAGACGTTAACACAGAGTGGTGAAGCGTTCAGATGAGGTGAAAGGACAAAGTGACATCCCGCGCTAGAACTTGAAGGTTTTGGAAATGCTCATTGAGAGTTTATATTTTTTATTAATTAACCGTATAGTCTAAAAATAAAAGCATTTTCATGAGTTCATTGTTTTTTACAGTAGGTTATTTTAAAGCTGGACTGGCAACATATGTAGATGTCGTGTTTGCAGACATCGCATGTCCTACTTTCAATTTTTTTTCCCCCAGCTGGCAGCTCGTGTTTACGGGAAACCCAACATCACATGAACGCAGCATGACTGTTGGTTGGGAGCCAGCTGAGGTCCAGCCTTTAACAAGAGGCCTAATCAAACCCATCGCCTTTATATCTGCAAGTGTCAGTAAACACTGAGGGAGGCTGGGACTGAAATGAAGAACGACGTCTACTTTAAACACACTACATGTAAAACTGGCACGCGTTGTATGTTTCATATGGTTCAACCCCTCCACACTCAGCCACAATGGACTGTTACCACGAGGCTTCATGCAAAGCAATTAACCAATAAAATCAAAGCAAACATTTAACGATCACTCCCCGCGAATCAGCTCCTTTACTGATATCCTATCTTTTATTTTCATTTCTTAATCAGACAAAGTGGATCATGAAAGATGTGATTAACAGCCTGTACCTTACATACAAAATGAAGGCAACACTTCCCATGAACACCTTTGTTGATACATTTGCACGTGTGTGTTTTTGTCCCCTTTCACTTCCCTGTAGAGACAATTGAGATTTCTGAACACTCAACAACTTTCATGCTGGAAAACTGTGATTTTAAAAATAATAATTTTAAACATTAATGGATAATAAATTGCCAGTTTGCTCTTCCTGCAATCTCTCACGACTTTTTTTTCATCTTAACATATCTTATTTCAATTTTATGAAGAATGATAATGATTTTCAAGTATTTCTTATCCATTATATTTCTGTGCGATTTAAATAAAACAGACGTCCCGGTTCATTTCCCCTTAAATGACCCAGAACAAACCGCACTCCCGCTGTGGCATCGAGGTCCCACAATGGGCACAAGAGTCAAGTATTGACAGACACTGATGACTTCCAGGCACAGCCTCAGTTTAATGCTGTTGTCCCCAACGACACCCTTTTAGCAAGAACTTTAGAGCAGGTTTTATTTTGTTGTTTGAATGGAACCCTAGATGTAGAGAGAGAGAGAGAGAGAGAGAGAGAGAGAGAGAGAGAGAGACTGATTAAAAGACCTCAGCTGTCCTTTTAACCATTATCAACCAGCCCATATGAGGGAGGTGACCTCTACCCGGACACGCATGGGACTAAGCCCTCTTAGGCCATCAGGATGTGTTATGAAGTCCCGTTGATTTCACTGAGTGGGCTCAAGCGGAGCGGAAACTTACACACACACATACACACATCTGCAGTATCCGTGTTTAAATCTATAAATGGATATTGAGAGAGCAAATGAAGTCGATGCAGGATGAGTAAAGAACAACGACGTGTGTGATGTCTGTCTGTGTCAGCGAGGGCTCGTTTGAGTGAGTTGAGTGCAAATGTGGATGTGGATCTGCGTGTGGATGCATGCTGAAGGCAGTACTTATTCAAGAGAATGAAAACAAGTCAGAACATGGTTACATGGTTCACCTGTCCTGGCAGAGCTGTTACACAACCCCTGTTCAGTCAAAAACACATCACAGTGAAGCAGAATAACAATGACGCAGGCTTCCTGCTGATTTTCTCCTTAAGTTACTGGGCTTATTCATATTATATCATTTCCACTATTATAGTCCCTATTGGCAGTGGTGAATGGAAATTTTGTTTTCGCCTCACGTAACAGATGCCCCTCCTTGCATTGTACTCTGTCATAGATTATTTTGTCTTTTTGAGGTTCATTTGTCATACATTGTGTGCACAGAGGGAGCAGATGATGTTTTTAGGCGTGTTCATTGTTATAATGCAAAGACCTACATTTGCTGTAAACGACTCACTGACGTGGTATTCACAATTTCGTAAGTGGAAATTTTCCGATAGCTCCAATTTGTGACACACACTAGTGTCAGAGCCAATGGTAGTTATTTTCTTAAATCCTCTTTTGTGTTGTTAATGACTTTGTTTTTCCTAAAGTTGGGGATGAAAAGCAAAGAACACCAAATTAATTACTTCTGTTTTTATTTATTCTCCAGTGTTCCCTAGAATAAATGAAAAATGTGAACTTGACCTCCCATGTAAAGTGAGATCGGTTCATTTTGAAGGCAGCAAGACACCAGATTTAGCTACGAGACAACATTACCAACAACTGGTAGGAGTTCAACACAGTGAATTCAAGGCCAAAATGGAAGAAGACAGGAAATTCTTCTGTCTCTCACAAGTCACTACACAACCAAGCCTCCTGCACCACCTATTTTTTTCACGAGCACACACAAATTCATTCTGCTGTGCCACTCTCAGCTGTTACTTGGCACTGTCTCTGCACCCTGCTGCTCCAGACAACAGGCTGTGCTGCAGTGAGATCACCAATCCATTTATAGCGGATCACCAGCAAGGAAGGTCTATCAAAGCTCCATAGTACCCACTACCCCACTGGCCAACATGAACACTCCAATTAATCCTTCACTAATACGATTTCTTTCACTGGAATAGTGAAATTTGCCAATAGCAGCGGGATGATTTAGAGCACCCGACTGGGCTGAGCCCCTCATATCTCCTGAGATGAACATGGCTTACTGTGCATGCACTAATGCCTCCTTGAAGCCCATTGGTGGAAATCCAATTGAGGGCACATCACCCCAGATAGTATCCATATGTATCAGCCGACCAAGAGGTCCAGGAGAGGCTGCAAACAGACCATCCAGCTGTTGTGCCAGTTGTGTGGTAAACACAGCAAGGATTAGCCCCTGCTCTTAAGCTTGGAGATAATGATTTGAAATGCATGCGTCCTGTTCTGTGGGCAGTCCAATATGCTCCCTGTATCCTGTCTGCATTCAGAAATAGAAAGACCTCTGGTCCGGGTCGGCGCCCGAGCATCCACCGTCACACCGCAACTGCCAGGCTCACTGATGGACATTTTGGAAGCACACAGATGATAAACTAATACCTATGTTGCAGATCACACACACACACACACAAACTGACATATGTACAATATACAGAACATAATTTGCACCTTTTCTCCCTGTTGATGAGCGATAACAGCAGAGAGTGACCTTACGGGCACTCTAAACCTCAGGATAAAGTGTATCATTTTCACCAAGTCATAAGAGGTCTTCACTGCCATAATGAAGGTCAATGAGTGGTTTAATGTATAAGTACAGCACAGCCCATTAAGGTCGTCGACTGATGAATATGACCTTAACTATTAAATACTATTGCACAATATCAACAGAGCGAAGAGAATAATCTCTCCCCGCAGGAGCAGCTGTAGTGAAATTCTTCTGGTCGTGAGGTTAAACAAGGCTGTAACGTACCTTTGGGGTTCAAAGTGTGAACGGCTACAGCAACTGTTGGTGATGTTCATGTCCACCTTCAATGGCACACCTTCTTTAATATTATCACGTGTGCACAAAATGAACTGTTGACTTATCACATCCGGATAGTATAACGACTGTATCTGCAGTGAGGGGTTATAAATAGAGCTGTTAGATTAGTGCTGCATTACCCATTTAACATCACCACTGACACAATTCACTGCAATCTGTCCCTGCTTTTGCTCGTCAACCACGTTTGATTGTTTCTGTGAAATTGGACATCTTGTCGCTTTCCTCGCTGGTGAGGTGCTTCAATGCAGAAAGCTACTAATTCAGTACACTCTGTTCAGCTTAAGGATTCAATGATTGGTTTGTTTATGTTCTGAGCACCTCTAGAATGCTAAGAAGGGTCAATTATCTCTTCCTGAAACTGAAACAATCCCAGCTCAAGGTCCACTTACCAGCTTTTTCCTTTTCTGGATGGAGTGTCCCTGGTTGTAATGGAGAAAGATGTGTTGTCATGCTAGCTTGATGATTGTCATCAATATCACTTTATCCTTGTTGCTTAAAAGTCAAACATCAAACTTCATTTTTTGACCCTGGGAACAGGAGTTTGACAAAAATCCATTCACCTCCTGATCATCTCCATCATGTGGAGGATCATGTGCTTTGGTCGAAAACTCTGGAAAAACAATAGTATTAATACTTTTGTACATTTTACCTGCTTAACGTCAGCATATTAGCATCTTACTACCATGTTAGCATGGTAGCACCATTTCCACACTCCGTCACAAAAAAACATTAACAAGCAATATAAATAAGAGATAATTAGGAAAATATGAATGAGAATAGAATAAACCAAACTATGTTTGTATTAAAATAAAAATAATGGCAAAAATAGTAATTCATAAGTAGGCTGCCATATAAACATCGTTTTTTTTATTGACTAATCTGCAGATTTTTCTCTCAATCAATCTGTTGACGCTTAATCTTGTTCAATCATTTTTTTCTATCTGTTACCGTCTGTTTGCTACATTTATGTCCTACGTTTAGGGACCTCCGGAGGATTAGCAATTGCATTTGCAGAATTGAATGTGAGTCCTATATAAACAACATAAGAGTGATCAAATTCAGGTCATGTTTGTTTCCAAAAGGTGTTCAACATATTGCAGTACACCTCCTCGACCGTGATGACGGACGGGGGAACAGATGATCTCTTTCTCAACGCTGTCACGTCCAATCATTTTCGACTGAAAAACCTCAGGACTCGTCTCGCACTCCGCTCACACTTGTTTAGCTTTCCCTGCACAAACATGTTTCTTTTTAAAGAGTCTCCTCCTCAGAGGAGGAGGCAGTGAGTGAGCATGCATATTCATGACGGGAGCGTGTATTGTCAAGTTAGCCAAAGACAGGAAAGCATGTACCTTCTAACCCTTGCCGCTGAGGGCTTTATACGCGCTAACAAACATAAGTTCACGATGCACATGGAGGCCATGCAGAAAGATAGATTTCCTCAATAATGAATGCAGCCTGTTGAAGAATGATAGCTGAAAGCCAAGCCATTTTAGGGGGGTGGATCCATAATGCAGAAATCCCGAGAGGCAGCACCTGCCTGCTTGTACAGGCAAGAACACACACACACGCTACTTTCCTAAGCACACACACACACACAGACACAGCATGCAGGGCCAGTGGAGGCTGCTGCTGCGTCGGTGTGAGGTGCAGAGTGGGGCCCCTCTTGGGCAGAAGGGTCTTTGTTCCTCTTTCATGGGCTCTGCTTCCCTCTGATGATGGGCCCATTGTCCGTGCCTCCAGCGGACCTGCACCATTCAGGCCTGCTGATAAAGCCCCCTTTCACAAAACCGAAGCAAGGGAACAAGGAGGGAAAGGGGGAGAAAGGGGAGAGAAAGGCAGTGATGGAAGTGTGGAAAGGCAAAGGAGATGGGAAGGAGGAATGCAGCGAGAAGCAGAGAGGGTCAAAGGCAGGAAAGAAAGGATAGTGATGGAGGAGAGAGTTCTGGAATGGTGAGCAGGACTGCTGAGCTTTTTAGAGGATAGAGTTAGAAAAAGAAAAGAACAAAAAGGATAACTGGATCGGAGTGGAGTATTTGAAGGTGGATGAAAACTGGCTCCTCATCTGCTGATCTGAGATTAGCCATCAGGCGAACAGAAGATCTTGTCTCTCCAGTTGTTTCCAGCCCGTTAGATCACACACTGCAGTCAAAACCCAGCACATATCCAGTAAGCATTGCATGACTCTGAATGTTTTTCCATCACAGATTTTTTTATTTTTTACCCTGAACTTTGAGGAGAGCTTTGTACCACCCTTAATGAGAGCTAACATCAGCGCTTGACTCGCAATTCTCTTTCGCTGCAGTTCAGCAAAACACAGATTATGTAATTATGCAGATTTGTTTATTTATTGCGTGTAGCCATGCGACCGAACCAAACACGGGCTTATTTTTGCTCGGAAAGGCGGGGAAGGACGAGGAAGAGGAGGCCGAAAAGTGACCGCTGTCGCTGTCATGCGGAGCCGGAGGGGGCCCTGCTGGTCATACCAGCAGGGCTTGGCCTTGAGGCAGCCTCTCCCCTTTCTCCTCCACAGGATTAGAGGGGTGAGCAGTGAGCACTCATCGTGGTCATGCGTTTTTCACCAGCTTGCTACTACACAAGCGCGCACGGGGGAAAAAAACGCACACTCAGACAGCAGGCAGAGGTAGTAAACAGTGGCCAAGTACCACAGGAAGACATGGATTGAGGGCACAGAAGGACAAGGAAAGAGGGAGGCAGCTGGTCACTTCAGATGGTTTACGATCCAGTCGCCTTTCACTCTGACTAAAAAGCAGAAATAACAGACTCCAGAGATGTAAAAGCAGATTTGCCCCAAAGATTTACCGAGATCTTTTTTTACCAAGAAGTCCATTAATCTGCCCTGAAAAGTAATCATCTAAAAATAGTTGCAATAAGGATGAGAATGTGTCAGAGCGATTCTGCGTACTACTTTTGGTTAAATCCTCGTGGCGTGATGCATTGCAGCGGAGGTGGTCATCATAACATAATCTGTACTGAGCCCGTCCACATCGCTCTGAGTCAAAGTGTCATAGCTTGAACTGAAGCGTCACGTTTTTGATGCTCATCTCCGGCCGTATAAACACACTCTTTACGTATAATGTGAAGTAGGAGAAGTAGAAGAGTCCCTCTGAGAGCAAGCTGGTCTGTGTCAACACATAAGATGAAGATGCCCTTCCAGACACAGAAGAGAAAAAATAAATCAAAGCTGGTGACTCAGTTTGACAAGTCGAGCACTCTCATTTGGGCTTTTTAAAGCTTGAATGTTCCCCCACATCTGTGAGAGAAAACTAACAAATTGCTTTTGCCATATCCTCATCAGAGGGAGTTCAAAGCCAGCCTGGTACGTCATGGCATTTAAGGGCAAACTTTCTGAAATGTTAAAAATATTCAGTGATGATTACAAAGGACTGCCGAAAGCCTCTGAGGGCGCATTAGTGCGCCAAGGCAATGAGCCATTGCAGAGGTGCAGTGTCTGTAGAGTTTTATTTTCATTCTGTCGTTTTAATCCAGCGACTGCACCATGTCTGATATCTCACAGACGTGTGTGTGTGTGTATGTGTGTGTGTGTGTGTGTGTGTGTGTGTGCGCGTGCAGGGGTCATTCAGAGGGCCAGAATAGATTTAACAGGTATCCGAATGGAGCGGAGCAATTATGTCAGCAAAGAGGCCCACTAAATGAGCATTTGCATAAATCCCTACACAAATAGACATCCTCTGAAAAAAACTAAAATATATCGCTGTCGCTACGATTCAGATAAAAATAGCCGTTTTGTGAATGGAAAGGGGAATGCAAATCCATAGGTTACGATGGTAATTACAGGCGGTCTGGAGGGGGGAGACAGGAAGCGCTGAAACTGAGCGGCGAGTAAAGCCACAGGGAGGATATGTTTTTAGGAGAAGACGTGGATGTGTTCAGGACTTCCATTCGCACAGCAACAGGCACTGGGACAAATCAACAAGAGGACAAAAACAAGAAATGTGGCGGGAGGAGAGGAAAAGGACGAGGAGATGGAGCGTGGAAGAACTTGTGTCTTATGACTTCGATATGTCATCCTGACAGTTGTGGTGCTGTGTGCTACTTGGATTTAAATTGAATCACATTAAACAAATACGACTCATTCAAAGCA
The DNA here is from genome assembly GCF_004355925.1 of Anarrhichthys ocellatus. NCBI lineage: Eukaryota > Metazoa > Chordata > Actinopteri > Perciformes > Anarhichadidae > Anarrhichthys > Anarrhichthys ocellatus. The sequence goes on along the minus strand of NW_022280065.1, from coordinate 2,494,533 downwards.
CATTTAGATTCAATTAACGAAAAGCAGAATGAGGAATGCAAAGTAGAGGGACAGAAAGATTAATGTCATTTGAGCAAAGGGAGGTATAGAGAGATGGGGGGGGGGAAGTCAATGAAGGCAGAGGGAGAGGGACGGAGCAGGAGGGGTAGGTTAAGTACAAATCTGGAACCACACAAGCCAACCACACGCTGAAAGACTGTAATTTGGATTTTCCCAGAATAGCCAGTAAACGAGGGAGAGAGGAGGGACGGAATAACATAAACTCTTTAGCAGCACGCAACACGCACAACAACAACACACTCCCAGGGACGGCCATCATATCTCACACACACACACACTCATGTATAGAGGCATACATATAAGCAACTGTATTTATCTACAACCCTGTAGGATTACAGAGTAACATGTACGGTACATGCACAGACACAAAAATACATGTGTAGATGGTAAAACTCTCCTCTCTCTTTTGAAAACATTCCAAGGAATAGTTTGGAATTCAGAGAAATTAGCTTATTGGCTTTCTTGTAGAGAGTTAGATGAGAAGATTGATGCCATGCTCTTAAATAAGAAGCTACAGCCAGAAGCCAGTTGGCGTAGCATATCACAAAGACTGAAAACTTTGAAATGGCTAACATGGCTCTGTAAAAGGTAACAAAATCCGCCTAGCAGCACCTCTGACGCTCTTTCTTCTCACCTTGCAGACTTTACAAGTATGCGAGTATGAACCCAAAACTTCAAACTATTGCTTTCATCTTTTGTTTAACTCCAATGTGACTTTGGACTGGATTATATGGAATATACATAAATGTACCGCTACATTAGCCTTCGGCTCAACAGAATTTCTCCGCACTCAGCCCCGAAAGAGGAAGTGATGTCATTATTGAGGAAACACCTCAGGTAGTGTTATATTGTACAAAACAAGTTAACGATGCGCATGTAAAATAATTTAAACAAATTAGATATACGTTGTAAAATAGTGATGTCTTTTCTATGTTTTACATTTGGAAAGAATCAGGCTAGCTGTTTCCCCCTATTTCTAGTCTTTATGCTAAGCTAAGCTAAGCAAAGCTAAGCTAAGGGGTTGCCTGTGGTTTTAGTGTGCACACGTGTATGGTATCAATCTTTTCGTCGAACACTTGCCACGAAAGTGAATACACATATTTCCCAAAATCTAAAACTAATTCTTTAATGTTAAAGCCTTTTCTCTTTTCTGTTCCGAACTCCCATCAGGAGTTGGAACAACCAAACAAAATGCTCAGCTCCTCTCCTCCACCGTAATTCCAGCCTTACACTTTCCAATGGTGGTTGCTGTAAAGCTAACAACACAACTGATTAATTGTTTTTGTAGTTTCTTCTTGCTGGGGTCATTGTTGTTCTTTACTGTCACAAATGTCTCTGTAAGCGATCATGCCTCTCCAACAAGTAATTGATACTTCTGGTACGTCCTGAAACAGCTGAAAGCAATAATCTCATCAGCAGCAGTAGTGTCATGGCTGATTTATGACTCCGCGTTTAACACTTCCACACTGGCCTGCAAAGCGCCGCACACAGTGCGCTTAAGATATCCATCTCTGTGGAAGTCATGTGCTCGTCCAGACCCTTTCAGCTGCACGTCACTTACGCAGACAATGCACAGACATGCTGTCTGTCAAACTTACCAATAGCTTTCAATGCACATGCATTCAGCATAACTGGACACAGATCTCTGCAGGACCTGCCAAGCTGTCTAAAACACGAACAGCATGGATTGCAGTGAAGTATAAACAAAGTGTCATTCACCACACAGCACAGACATAAGCTGAAAAATCACTTCTAATATGTCAAGCCGTTCCATATCGGTTCTTCACACAGCTTTATTTCATTATCATGTAGGGAGGGGATGTTACGATAGCACGATTCTGACTGGAAGATAGCTGGTTTCAATTCTGCCACTGCTGGGAAAATCGCAATGGGGAAGAATAAAAAAGGCTCACTTTACTTTCAGTAACTGCTGCTAAAGTTCCCTTGAGCAATGTATTAACAGCGGTATGCTGTGTGTGAATGAGGCAGCTGTGTACTTGAAGCAAGGCAGCGCAGAAGTAGCAAGCTTTGTGGCCACGGACAAAGGAGTAAAACAAAAAGAGAGCTTTAGTATTGGACTCGCCATTGTGAATTCTTTTTTTTTGCTTTATTCCACGATGACTCCTCAAGGTTGTACATGGACATAGCTGCACATCGAAAACAAAAGAATCAGTCGGAAAGCGACATTTGGAATTCTATTCTATTCAAAAAATCTGTTTCTCTCAACGTCAAAACCAAAACAAACTAGCATAATGATACTTGAAGATCTTGATCTCTTGTCAAACATTAATTACATTTTCTTGATACATAGTCATGTTAATGTCTTTAAAATTGGCAGACTACACGTCTACATTTAGACTGATTATTAAGCAAAAAATAGTAAGCAGAAGATTTTAAAAACAAAACTAAACAACCGATAGTCATAGTAACAGAAGGTTATTATAAACCTCAAACTGCTAATCTTTGAGATCCATAACCTTGAGTCTAAGGTTAACCTGAAATTTAATGTATTCCTGATTGGTATCTCCATGTCCGTGCCATAAATGTGATAACCCATTCATTAAGATGAAGCCTGCTTATCTATGTTCAATGTTTGTGTTCTCATACCAGCAGAAATATGTACACAGTGACTGCTGTGCTCTCTCTCTCTCTCTCTGCAGTACAACCTCTTTACTTATTTCCACCTTGTCTGACTTACTGTGCATTCACAGTTCATCACTAGTTTGGACGGAGGATGAAAACAGTGAACAAAGCTGACGAAGGCTGTGGCGATGCCGTCAGCCCTCCGCACCATGTTCTATTACAGCAGGTCAAGCGGAAGAAGCAGGTCAGCTGATGATTGAAACTGGGTCAGGTTGGCCTATTGCTGATGGCCCTTGGGCCAGCCAACGTGGGTATTAAGTGAACGCGGCCCTCATTAACAAACAGGATTATCACCCTGTGATCCTACTTGATGACTGTGTCATTTTGACTTCTAGAATTAGAGACTCTCTCGAGGATGGAAGATTAAGGTTCATTTACATTTCTTGATTTTAAGCATGTAGCAGAAGCTCTAAAGTGCATCAGTAGAATAAGCTTCAATTCCTAAATCAGCATAATGACATGCAGAAATTAGTATTTCCTCACAGTATTCTTGGCTGGGTTGTGCTGTATTTATAATATTTATTATATATATACAGTATGTGTATGTATATATATATATATGTATATATATGTATATGTATATATATGTATATATATGTATATGTATGTATATGTATATATATGTATATGTATATATGCATATTTATTTTTCTATTATTAGCAGGGATCATATGAATGAACGACGTAGGCATAAATATCTCACCTGGTCCTAAAAAGTTGTGTAGATTTATACCACTTTCATGTCTGTACATTTTCATATGAAGCTACGGTCAGTTAGCTTTGCTTAGCTTAGCACAATGGCTGGAAATAGGGAAAATGACATGGCTCTGTCCCGGTTAGCAACAATGTTTTTGTACGGATTAAACAAATGAGAGATACATGTAAGTGAACTTTAGAGGTGTTTGTAGACTGATCTAACTGTTTCCCCGTTTCCAGTCTTTATGCTAAGCTAAGCTAACATGCTGCTGTTCGGAAGCCTTATATTTGCTATAGGCCTACAGACATGCGATTGGTATCAATCTTCTCATCTTAACTCTCACCACGAAAGCCAATGAGCTCATCTCCCTAGCTACGATAACATTAACACAAATGTCAAAGGAATCTTTAGAATAATTATCTTTCTGCCCTGAGCTCTGATCAGTGAAGATACAGAGTGTTTTCTTTGCAGTTCAGATGTCTTACTTCATTAGTGACTTCAACCACTGAGGAAAGCCTTCCTTCCTGTGGGATAGTATTCACTTGCTTAAACACATTTGTGATTTTTTTGTCTTGGCACGGAGTGTGTATGTTATTACCGCAATGTTCTTCTTCTCTATGGTTTCTGAAAAAGCAGCTCGGAGTGCTAGTCACTGCTGAGATGAGTCAGCCCATCAGAGAATACCAGTAACACCACCAGCCATTTGTCATTATGTATTCCCTGAGCTTCCTCTCATAGCTCCACGGCTGTCCTTCAAGGTGTTTCCAGATTTTGAAAGACATTTAACACATCTGTGATTTCCATCTTTCGTTAGGCAAAAAAAAAGCAAATAACTCAGAGCACCAGAGTTAAACCGCAAAGATATGTCTTCACTGGCTCGGTTGTGATTAGATGCAAGATTGAATTTCTTACCAGTAGCAAACAAGCTGGAGGGCACAGTTGACATCAGGGAGGAAAAATCAAAACTTTGGTTGTCATGACAAGTCATGGAGATCATTTCTGCGATGATTGCTCCTTGACCGTGATGCCAAAATCAGTGAGGGGTGAGCAGCGGATGAGCTCGATCACTTTTGTTTTATGCAACATGGCACATTTAATAAGGGCAACATACACCCTAATTGTTGATGAGGAGTCTTTGTTTTCATGTGGGACATCATTTTCCTCCTGTAGATTTGATCACATCATTTTGCTGTCTGTGAACGCTGTGACATTTTGTACTCCAGCTAATAGTACAAGTGCCCCGTACACAACCAATTATTTCAGTTCCCAAGGTCATTTCATTCTCCAATCCAGAAATTAAGACATTTTTGGCAAGCCCTGAACCACGCTTGGATGTGAATAAATCATTGTAATAGTGCGCACTGACGGTCGGGATCTTTTAACGGCTTTCCTGCAACTTTGAGCCAAATGTCCCAGCTAATTACAGTCAATCCAGGGATCTCCTCATCACACTCTTTCTCTTTTAAATAAAAAGTGAATAGGGCTTGATGAAACATTGTTATCACCAGGTGTGTTTGTTCTTCATGCTGCGGGCCATTAACAAGCCCATCAAACGCGCACGCATGCAGGCACAGCAAAATCTAATCACGCGAGGTGCATACATGTTCATACACATGCATGCATGTCTACATTACACAGAGGCACATGATTTATCATCAACGCTCATGATTACATCTATAAATATACTTTTCACTTTCAAATATCACTTTTGCCGCAAAACTGTTTAGCTTGGTGAATACCTACACCGTCACCAAGAACAAAATACGATTATTCTTGGCAAAGGAACAAAACTCCCCTCATTTTTCCCACAGAGCACACACCAATGCATCACGTCCAACCCGTCGTCAAAGGTCCTGCCAGTTGCCTGTGTTTGCTCGAGTCCTGCTGTATGTAACCGTTGGCTACAGTCACACCCAACACTCTCACGGAATCAAAATTGACAGATGAATTGAACCGGTACTCATTTCCATCCATTTCACTTCTGCTGACTCCCTGCCGCCGGCGATGCTGAGTATGTTTAATGGGATAGGTACAGTCTCTGTCGTGTCAATAAGGTTTTTACAGCGTTTTAAGAATAAATCCCAGCATGCCTGGGGGGTCTTCTGTGCCAAAACAACAAGAGATTCTAAAAGTCTTTTAATGATGCCTCATCCATTAAAGCATGCTGGTCCTGTTTTCTAGGAAGACTGGATATGGACTGATATTCCAGGAGATTCAGTTTTTGTTTTGTCTCCTAGTGACACTCTCATGACTTTGTTGTTTCGGATGAAAGTCATTTAGCCCTGACCCATGACTGTATTTAGATAAGTTGGTTTCCAATGTGTTGTGGTCTTTTATGTTTGGTACTAAACAGTGAGTGTTTTGTTTGAGCATTTGTAATGTGGTCAGCACTCACACAAGAGACATGTCCAGTAGAGGGTGGATGGGTGATGTTTGCGACCGTGTGAACTGAGCTGGATGCTGCTGAACAACCGACTGAAAATTTCTGCATTTTTGTGTTTAGGTTTGTCCAAAATTGATGTGTCTCTATGTTTCTAAATGCATGTGTCTCTGCAGTTCTAGGAAAGCCTGCTTCTGCTCTCTGTCGCTCTCTCTTTTTCTTTCTCAAAAATTTCCATCCGCATGTGTTTGTATATGTGCATGGGGAGAACAAACCTGGGTAGGGCCAGCGTCTGGAGAAACCGGGCAGACAGACGTATGAACATGCCAAAATGTGACCAAGAAAGAGGAAGGCGATGTTAAAAAACAAGGGAGGACAAGAGGAAGACAAGGCAGAGAGGTCTTGGACACTGGAGAAAGTGGAGAGAGACGGGGCCCCTGACTTGACCACATACTGACACACTCGGGTCCCTCTCTCCCCACCAGCTGTGCATTGTGGTCGATTCGGATAGGACACACTCGCGCACACATATACTTATCTACGCATGCTGGCGATGAGGACATACTTGGCCTGAATGCATGTGTGTGTTTGGATGTGACAGCCTATCCATGCATGCTAAAGAGAGTGTGGACGCTACCAAAAAATCCTCCCGTCTGTGTTTGTTTTCCCTCCAGCCTCTATGTCCCTGAACCTGTATGCACATCTGTGTGTGTGTGTGCACACGTATATTTACACGTCTGCTGGAGTGTGCTGGTGCTCATTTCCATCTGTTTTTCTTGCTCGGCAGCCTGAGCGGGCAGGATATTGACGTGTAGAGTGTCGCCATGTACCACTCCATCATCTCAGCCTCTTCACTGTGTCTCCACATGTGTGTCACGTCTGCGAACCATTAGCGATGTCGAGCACAAACGGAGTAATTAGGAATAAGTGCTCAAAGGTGCCACAGTTAGACCACGCAACCCCCCCCCCTCCCCAAATATCTCTTCCCACAATCCTTTGCTGCATTCGCAGGCAGCCGTTCCCACCACTGGAGTCTGTCTGTTACCCAATGCGCACGTCTCTGCAAATAGAAATGGTGCTGCTAACAGGCGATGTGGGCACCCTGTGTTTTCAGAGCGGGCCCCAGCGAGTGCTGACTAGCCCTCGGAGGGGTTATTTTTACTGTGTGTGTGGAGCTCTGCAGGACTGGCAGCGGAGAGAGGTGCAGGAAATGCAGCGTGGTCAAAGAGTCAAGGAGGGGAAAGTTCCCTCTCAACACAGCAGTTTGTCATGTCTGCGTGTCGTGCACATGGTTATGTTTCTGTGCATCTGTGGCTGTGTGTATGTACGTTTCACTGTAACCAAATGCGGGTGGGCTTTTACAGTATGTGTGCGCTGGGTTTAGACGAGGAGAACTGCCTGTGTGTTTATTTGTACGAGTGTTATGTGTGTGTTTGTCTCCCCATTTCTAGGAAACAGGCTTTCCTTGGCAAAGCCAGCAGATCTGCTGCAACCTCTGTAACCTCCACCCACCGCAACCATCACCACCACCTCCACCCTTCCTCACCCTCCAGGAAAGAAGCTGGGAATCGATACTCCGCAATCTGAGGGAGTGAGCGTGCCAGCATCCGTAAACTGAGGTTTTCGGCCATGGAACATCAGTCAGATACGCGCGCGCACGTCAGCATCCTAACAATCGCACATAAACACACACACACACAGACAAACACATGCATGCACGCGCACACACATGTTGATGTTTGCGTGGACGTGGGGACTTCCCAAACGAGCTCATCATGACATCTTAATTCAGCAGCGCCAAGCGCAAAGTGGTGCTCAGCCGAGGGGAACCAGGATGGAAAAATTGTGTTGCTCCAGCTGAGGTCAGTTCTGGAGACAAACCCCTTGATGATCGAGCAAAGTAAAAACCTGAACTATGTGCTTTAATCGTTGTCCTCACTCTGCCCTCCAGCAATACGTGCTTCTGCTGGAGTCACACAAAGGACGAAGAGGGAAATCAGCGTGAACATATTTGCATATGCTCACAGTTTACTCTTGAGCGTGTGCAAATGTTGCATGGAGAATGGTTCCAAACAATCGTTGATGCAGTTTAATTATGATAACGCTTTTTTTTTTTTTATCTCCATCGGTTCCAAACAGTTGCACACATAAACAAATCTGCCAGCTATGCATAGCTTTTATGGACGAACGCACCTACTCATACACACACTCCCACATACACACAAACGCAAACACACTGAGGCCACCGTAAATTACAGTCATCCCATCTGGGAGCATTAAGAAGCTGTTAATGAATAGGGTGCTGGAGCAGCAGCCACAAGTGGAGCAAGGCAGCTGGAGGAGGGAGGTGTGGTGGAGGCAGGGAGGATGGGGGGGGGGGGGGCGGGGTAGCATCTGGGCAGCAGATATGTGTGTAGTCATGTAAAAAAAAAAGGGCTTGCGGTAACATTGCACGTCTTGGGGGAGGAGAGGAATCAAAAGATGTGTTTTGAAGCCAGTGCTCTCTGTGACCTGCCTGGTGGAGAACGCTCTCTGTGAGTGTAGCAAATGCAAATAATACCCATAATCAAAATAATGTTGTTTTTTTTGTAAAAATAAATTCTGCGGAAGGTCAAACGTGAGTGCTCACATTTTAAGCTGAGATGTTTAACGTTGTATTAACAAGATCAAGAATCCAGATAAACTCAGTAACCCTGCGCACTCCCCCGTACTGCTGAATGGGTTCACGCAGAAGTGGGGCTGCAGGGAAAGGGCAGCTCAGCTCCACACTAATGACTGCACCTTATCTATGGGAGGTGTCGGAGGAGGTGTGGCAGCAGAAGGGCCGGCTATCCTAAGTGACCCTTTAATACCCTCTGCTCTCTCACAATACCTCCAGTGGCGGGCGTTGAAAGTGGACACATGGGCAATATACAGAGCAGAAGTGTGCCTCAGAAGGAGACAAAAGACGCCACCTGTATGCTAATGCATTGTGAGGCTTTCAGAGAGGATGAAGAAGGATGAAGTGTGCCGCTCCTCTGGAGAAGGCCCGGGGCTATAAAACGGAAGCAGAGGCCCAAAAAATAGATTTTGGACCCTCTTTTTTTCAGCAAGTAGAAAGGGAAGAAACAAGAAAAATCTGAAGGGTGCCACTTTATGGGGGAGAGGGGGCTGTAAAATTGATTTTCTCCTTCTTTAAGGCTGCAAAGGAGAGAGACAATAAGAGCAATGTGGATGAGCGACTATAGGACGGTGCTGAGGAGAGAAGAAAGGGCATGGGCAGTAAAATTCATTTCCAATCTTTGTGTTAAGTAATGAGAAAGAGGGAGAGTGGCGGAGTGTGCCACTTCGGATGGGAAGCGAGGGGGGGAGGGGGCACAACAGAGTGAGGAGACAGATAGGACCAAAGGCTGTAAAATTCATTTTCCCTTCCTCTCTTTAAGTAATGGGAGAGCAGAAGTCGCTGAGGGTGAGTGCGGTGCCTTTGTCAATAAGCAGAGGGAGGGAAATGGGGTAATAAAATTCATTTCCTCTCATTCCGTATTTTCTTAAAGAAAGAGAGAGGTTTGGCTGGCGGAGTGTGCCGTGGCAGAGGGGCGGCTGTTCATATGGAAAAAAGGAAGGGAGGTCAGAGGCTGTAAAAGTCACTTGTTTCCTCGAGTAATAAGGCAGAGTGGTAGCATGTGCCAGCTTGAATGGAGGGTGGAGTAATTGCTATTAAGCAGATTTTTATTTTAGCAAGGCACACATGGCAACAGAGACAATTCCTCCCTTTGGAGCCCTAGACCACATGTGCCGACTCTTGGCTCATTCATAAACAGACTTATGTAAACACATCTTCAGCATGCACACAGGCACTGCATTCGTGTCAGTAGGATTTACCGCTATCTCTGTGCTCCTCCAGACATCGGAGCGGCAGCGTTTTTTTCTTCTTCACACTATCTTGTTTCTGCTGAAAAGCCCCGAGCCATCTATTTACCACACTGTGTCTCAGTGTGTATACACCCAGACCTCTTCACTGCATCTTTTTCACACCATCTCTTGCTATGGTTCAGCTGCAAAGCCCCAAACCAGCTTTGAATATATAACGCACACGATTTTTTCTTTCTCTGCAAAGCAAGTCACGAAAGGCAACTTCTGAAAGTTGCACGAATACTACTTCCCATCTGTCAGCAGCAGTCAGCAGCAATGCCACTGCCAAGCCGTTGAGCGAACGTGCATGTTAACTATAACCTCTTGTTAGCAACAGTGTCACTTGCTGTCAGTGTGACCGTCAGGATGGCGCTATTCTGGGCCTGCCAACTGCCCATGTCTCCTGTCTCCCTCAAGGCTCCCCACGGCCTATCAGAGCCGGGGAGGTCTGGGCTCTCCGGACAGACCGCTGCTCTTTTGGGGGGCCGCAGAGCATGTCACTGTCATTTGGACCTATTTCAGAGGGTAATGAGCGAACGTGGACGGCTTCGGCATCCTCGGGATTGACAGCATGACAGTACATGCTGTTCTTTCCTCAAATCTGGACTCTTCTGCGGGATCAGGTGCATCTAGCCTCCAGCTTCTTCCAACAACAACAACAACAAAAAGCATGGCCCTGCAAACGTCATTACTATTCAGCTTCCCTTCCTCCTATTTCCTCTGGAGAAAGGTGCTCAGCTGGCCCCTGTGAGATTGTTAGAGCTTTTCTGTTTAAAACTCCATTGTATAAGTGTAACGTGGTGCTGGGTTGTATGTATTGTGATGATGTAATAGTGCTTTGGTCAGTCCTTGTAATTCGGCGGGCCGGATATACACGCCGAGCCGCCTGTGCCATGCCAGGCTGTTGTGTTGTTGCGTCGAGGGAAAGCAGGGGATGGTAAACAGAGCCTCTGGGTGGTCCCCTTTCTCTGGACTCCCTGGACACACTGTAAAGTCTGCTGACAGGAGAGCAGCTCTTTCTTTTCAACACAACCTGCTCTGTCGCTCTCCTCTCCTTTCTGTTCTGTCGCTTGTTTGTGGCTGCCGCAGTCTATGGAGCTGCCCTCATACATATTGAAGGGGCTTTTGAGGAATCCACCAGTGTGCGTCTTGTTTCATCCAGCCTACCCTCCTCTCCCCTATTTACATTTGAGTGTCAATCGCACCCTCTTTTTTTTTTTCTCCCTGTGTCTGTCTGTATTTTTCTAAAAAAAGTACTTTCATATTCCACTATTCAATTTCTGTTTTTCTCACTCTCTTCCACCTGCCCACTTCGATGCAAGCCCCCCCCCCCCCCACTTTCTCACACCACTTAGCTCCAAATTTCTCTCTGCCTACATTTTATTTGCTGGCTTTTGTTTTGTAGATGAAAACTCTTGTGTGCATCTCTCAAAGCCTCTCTAACGTAACTCACACTGCTCTCCATCTTTTCTCTCTCTAAATGTCTCTCCACGCTCCAAATGTTTATTTCACTATATCTCTGTCTTTCTCAACGCCTCTATACCTTTTATGCATCTTTCTTTCTCATCTATCAGCTATTTTTCTCAGACTGTCTCTCCTCTGCTCCAAATTTCCTCCGGTAAATACAGTGATAATATATTTCTGCTTAGCTAAGTCATACTCCTTACTGCTGCCACTACATAGTCCTCTCTAATATCTTGTTCCATCTCTCCAGCATCACTCTCGTATCCTGCGTCCATATATTTCTATGTTAGTCCTCATCTGAACATCTTATTACATCTTGTGCCTCTCCTCTCTCTCTATCCTTCTTGTTTGTTTCCTGTCTATTCCTATCTTTATCACTCTCTCGCCGGCCCCCTCTCATTCATTTGGCATCCGTCCCTGCTTCAGCTTCTCCTCTGCACTCACTTTCGCCTCAAATATATTTATGTTTACACATTAAGTCCCTTTTCACCTTTATTTCAAACCTTCCTCCTTCTTATCTCCTCCGCGTTATTAGACTTCCTGCAGATTTCCGTCTCACATGGAGACATTTTGGTGGTTTTTTTTGCGCCGCTTGAAGCTGCACTGGACGGATGAGGCAGACTCCATCCGTTTGTTGCTGCTATCCAAATGACTCTGCGTTTCCCAAGAGACGGCCTGGCATTGTTCATTTGTTTGTCTCTGAGTCGCCTGCAATATCTCACACACCACTTACTAGATTTTGACAGTGTAAGGGAAATGATGCATCGCACCTCTAAAAATTCAATTTGCCCAAGGGAGGGAGACATAATTGCAGGTCGGTAAAGGTACCATGTTTGCTAATAACAGGCCCAAAGGTTTTCCTGCATCATTAATAGGTGAAAACATGTTCATTGTTGCTTTATGGTGTATCCCTCCTTTGCACTTTTTCTCCTGCGTCTTTTCTACTTTGCATATTCTCCTTCTTAAGAGCATCTTTTTTTAAGCTCTTCACTCTCATCTCGCACGCCTCCTCACTTTTGCTTTCATTCTTGGTCTTACACTCTCGTTATCTAACATTGTGTTTGCATTTCTCCTCGATTCTCCTCCTCCTCATCCGCCTCCTTCTCAGCTGCTCTTTGTCTCTCAGTTTGGCTTGCATGGTGGGTATGCAGGCGTGCATATTTGTGTGTCTGCGTGTGTGGGTGTCTTCCCTCAACGTCTAACCACAGCGACTGCCTGGCCGTCAGCAGGGCCACTCGCTACGATGTCGTCTTAATAGTCTTACCTGAACTCCAAATCTCTCAGCCGACACGCCGATCATTGGATAATCAACCACCTCTTTGTTTACCTCTGGTAATTAACTACAGCTAATTAAGAACTGGCATTTACCACTTCATCACTTTGCTGTAACGCTAGGGTTACTCACTGATTACCTTGAAAATTGCTCCACCTAATCATTAACTTTGCTTCCATTGCCTCAGGAAAGCCGAAGGAAAATCAACAATTGTGCCAGAGAAAGCAAAAAGAAGACCATGAACAAACTTGTTCTTGGCAAACCATTTAGGGAAGGATGGTGATGCTATCTTTACAGCGTCAGTATTTCATAAGAGGAGGTAGACCTGTGCAATGCTAACTACAGGAAACACTTCTCTTCCATTGTTTGCTAAGAAAGAGCTCACAGGTTCAAGAACACCTCCTGCAGAGGAGCTATATTGACGACACAAACCAATGGAGGCTGATGAGATGAGACACACACCGGACCAAGCATTGCTGGGCTGCTGCTCAGTTCACATCAACACAGTTCTCTTATGTAAATAGATGGCGGGGTGTTGTTTGGGGATGGGAACATGATGATAGTCTGTCGTTAAACCTAACATTTGTATTCACAGTGAAGGGGCCACACACTTCTCCTTTAATGGCCATGCTGGAAGAGCCAGAAGGAGGAAAGTGGCAACAAGCTGACTCAAGACGACTCTCTGCACATTATATATGGTCTGAGATGTTTCTATGGATGTCAGTTTTTTAGCCACGACAATGGCCAACATGTCGACTGCAACAGACGAGGTAAGGCTTGTTTTTATACAGCCGATTGTGTCTTTTGCTTCTAAAGCATTTGTTGGTTACATGTTGCCCCTAACAGCTCTTTAAGAGTAGTGAGCAGTCAGTGAAGGTACAAAACAGTCAAGTACGTTTTTCAAAAAGTGTGAATCACCGCAACCACAAGAGGTCTTTAAACATACAGTCATAAATGAGCACAGAAAGATGTTAGGCTGATGGTACCAGTAGTATGCAATATTGACTGTGGACAGAGGCAATCACACACACACACTCACACACACACACAAACGCATGATCTTCCTACACGCTTACGCCTGGCAGAGAGACAATTAAAAAAAACATGCATGTAGGTTGTTCCCATACAGAGGAATATGTTCTTTCTACTTTTTCAAGGTAAAAGTCCTCCGTGTTTTGATTTCTCTTTTCAGGATCACAGAAAGTGCAACTCTATGACGTCATCTAATTACTCTGGTTAAAATGGATGGAAAAAACAAATTATGGACAGTCAGTTCCCATGCCATACTTGAGACCGTTTCCCCTATCATTTTCCTATATCTTATTTTCATGCCACAGAACGAGCTCAGTGCAAATTCTGTCAGGATCTGAGGTGGATGGGGTTGTGTTTATGTGTGTTCGTGCGACTGCGTTTGTGTCTATGTGGACGTGCAAGTCTGCAGAGATCCATGCACGCGTGTTTGTGTGTCTGTCTGTCGAAGAAAATATAAATATCAGGGCTTGAGCTGCAGTTTTGTCCCACTTCATCTTTCTATTTACTCATTCAGTATTTCAGTTTGAAATGAAAGGTCTACTCATTTGGCTCCTGATAGAGTTTGGACATAAATGTCTGTGGCGCGGCGAAAGCTTTTCCGCAACAAATTTCCCATTGCAATGCAAATGACAATTATGTTGGCAGTCCCTCTCACTCTTTTATCTTCCCACCGAGCCACAAAAAACAATTGGACTCTAAAAAATTGATCTACCGGGATGAGCGCTCTTCATGAATACAAAACACATTATTTTGGACGACCTGCTTGACACTGAGTAGCACAAAATTACCATATATATGTGCCTTTCTGCATTTGTACTATTAGATCTGAAATGGTTTGTCAGTTTGGTCTGCATTTTTAAATGCAGATTGCTTGAACTGTGACTACTCAGAACCACTGAACATCGAATATATAGGCTGCAAGGTACAGAGGACTCCACTTGAGTCTGCATAAAGTAAACAGTAAAAGTAAAGGCCTTATGTAAAACACTTGACAAAATAGTGTGGGTGTCTGTTTGAGGTGATTATTAACACAGCACAGAGTCGGACTGGGGTTAACAGGAGATGGAAATAGATATTAGTCTAATCTGCTTGGAGCACCAGGTGAATGGTATGTAATTGCGCTGTGACAATTAAACTGTCAGATAAACTGTTGATTTGCAATCAGTAGTATACTTGACAGTTTAATCGTCTTGTGAAACTGTCAGGCCCTCTGTGACAGCTGCCACCGTCTAAAATTTCATGCACCGTCTCCTCTGGCTAACCTGATCTGAGATGACTTTAACAAAAACATAACATCTTAAAGGCTCTATCTCAGGGCTGCACAGAGCCTCTTGTACTGTAAGAATGCCCGATTTCAGTTGAAGTGTTTGCTTACATCAGGAGAGTATACTGCTCTCTCTGCCTTCCTTCACTCTCTTCTTGAATATGGACCAAATACACCTGCTGAGTTTATCTGATCACATCAATGAATCGTATCTATGTCCTGAAATTGAGTCAATGCTCCAAACTGTCAGCTGTTTGAATTTATTATCCACAATGGTTGCATCCCCTTTTTTCATTTGTTTGTTGTTTGCTGTGATACATTTGAAAGCTGCTGTTCTGCTAAGCAGACATAGCTAATAAAGTGCCATGTCGAGCAGAAGAAGCAGGCTTGAAAACCCCCTCTGGCAATTTGGCTCACTAGACTGAACAAGCAGCTCGCGGTGCAGATTATCCATGTCAATGGAACAGAAAATGAGAATCGGGATTTGCAATGTATCTGACAGCATGGAGGTTATGAGCTTCCAGCTGAAGGTAGAGTCTTTGTATTTGACTCTCTCGGTTTTACATTTCATGTGGCCTATCATTTCAACGGCTGAAAAACTCATCGCTTTCAAAGTCAAGGTGGAATCGCTTCCATGTTGATATTACAAATGAACACCTTTAAAATAAGATTCACACATAGTGGAAAAAGAGCCCTGTAAGATAAAAAAAACAAAAAACTTCCCTCCAAGAAATCACTGTACAAACAAACCAGATGTTGCTCAACCAGTACTCAAGCAAGGGTGGTGCACTTCAGTGACAGATAAGAGCTCAGGAAAAAACAGTTTGAATGCTTTCGACATTGGACATAATAACTTGGGTGCAACAACAAGGGTGCAACATAATGCATTAGCCTTGCAACAGATACAAGAAAACAGTGTGTGGCAGCTTTTAATGTTCAATTTTCATTTACAATGTGTCGTCTGTGTGTGCGTGCGTGCGTGTGTGCGTGCGTGCGTGAAAGCTGGTGTGCATTTATATGTTGCAAGTGCAATGAAATTGTTTATTTGACATGTGCGCAAGTAACATTAAAAAATATATCATATGAATAAATGAGCGGTTTATATTGTAGTTTTAGTTCTCATGAACTGATACCAAAGGTATCCTTATCCTAAAGGAAATGTTTTGAACGTAGGGTACTATAGAATTGTAGGTATACTATAAAATCTGCAAAATTTAACATTTTATTAGCTACATTAAAAACTATGATATAAAAAGTATGATAAGGTTTCTGCAAGCAGACATGTGACTGCTTGCAGATGTTAAACTGCAAACATCTAGCGTAAAAATCCCAGTCCGATGTTTCTGAATGTTGTGTTGTAGACCTACTCGGACATACTGTACATGATGGAGTTGTAATATTGTGCTCAACGCGTAAACATACAGCAGGCCTACATAGTAGAGAAAGCTGCGGAACTCGCGTCTCTCGGACAGCCCTCTGATTGGTCCCCGCTGGTACAAAGGCGGGGCTCGCGGCTGTGGGCATTTCACAAAATCAGCCACCACGCCGCTCGGGCTTTCATTGACTACGGATCTGTCGAGTTAACCTGACCTCTCTACGGTTTTTTTTTTTTTTATTGCTGCGCGTATGTACTTGCGTTTTGTTTTTCTTTTAGATTCACTACATGCGTAAAGTGTTTTCTTAATCGTGCAGTCTCGAGGTGCGCGGACGAGCTCCTCTCGCTGAACTTTTTTTGTTGTGTTTTTTTATTTTTTTTTGCACAACCTACCTGAGTTGCGTTTCCTCTTCTGCACGCCTCCACTCCTCTCCACCATGGATTTGGTCTGGATTGTGGGCTTGGTCGTGAGCGTCTGCGCCTGGTTCGCTTCAGCGGAGCGGCACAGCGTCTACTGGAACAGCACGAACCCCAAGTAAGTATCTCGTTTCCTCTGGGTTTTCCCCATGCTCATGCAGCGCTCCTGAACCCACCTTTGCGCTCACTTCTAAAAAAACAAAGATTGGTTTGGCATCTTGGACATAAAATAACTTTAAACCTGATTCTCAGTGCAGATTACATCATTGTGATCCACACTCGCATGCGTTTGGATAGTTGCAACTCATGCATATTCAGCGAGCTACTTGTGATGAATCTGTGATGGAGGACAACTGGCTGCTGTTGTCATGATAATGCAGGACAGTTGGAGTCTCTCTCTCTCTCTCTCTCTCTCTCTCTCTCTCTCTCTCTCTCTCTCTCTCTCTCTCTCTCTCTCTCTCTCTCTCTCTCTCTCTCTCCCCCTTCCTGGACTCGAACCTGTTATTACGGTAATACTTTGTCTAACCTGTTGAGATTTAATCCGTTTCGCAATCGGTGTACCAATGCTGCGGTATTAGTTTACACCATCTATTTGTCTTTGTGACGTGACAGAGTAAATAGCTCGTACCTCTAAGGGAGAATGGATGAGCGTGTTTCATTAATGCACCGAGAAATGCATTGATTGTTGTTTTTTCTTCTTCTTTATTTCAGGACTTTATCAAACTATGATCTATGAACACTAAAATACATTTCCATATTTAGACTCTTTATGCACAAGTTTATGAGTTTATTTATTGTATGAGGGAAGCAACTGTGTATCATTTTGATAAAACAATTAAAAAGTGAGTGAATTCCTCTTCTGTCTGATGCTGTTGTGTCTTCATCCAAAGAGCTGACATCCTATAGGGGAGGGTGTTTTTCCCCTTGCAAGGATATATATATATATATATATATATATAATTATTTTCCCCTGGTCTGACTCACAGCACAATGTGTTGAAATATCATATCCTCCCCCATCTGACAGAGAGTCCTAACCTTCTGTGTGCAGTGGGAGGTTGCGGTGTCTCCTAAATCAAGAGATATCACATGGGGTTTACGCGGCTGTCAGGGAGACATAGGAGTGTTCATATTTCAGGTGGGAAGACGAGTAATAATGGTGTGTGACAGAGACGGAGGAGGTAACTTGAGGCCTGACCAGTAGGTCACACTGTGGGGGAGAGAGATGGATTGCTCAGGGGAGGAGAAATTGGAGCTCAAATTGTCGGGGTTAGGGGCCATTCAGAATAAGTGGGGGTCAATTAGAATTGTGTTCGATGGTGGCCGGGTCTACGGGGAGAGTTAAGTTTACACGCCACAAACTAACTTCTACACGCACCCACATACAGACACACCCACTTGGGACGGGCAAGCACTAACAGGGACTCCTGGCATACAATCCCAGACCAGGACACTCGATCACACCAACTGACAACACCATCTAAATCAATCAGTGTTTGGGCTCTCTCTCCAGGAACACATGTCTTGTCTTGGTTGCAAACAAGCAGATATTCAATAACTCTCCCACCAGCTTACATTCAACCGCTGTTATCCTCCCCATCTCCCCTGTGGTTGAAACTACAGCGTTCACTGTTGTCGGAAAGGTCACAATTACAGCGTCAAATGCACTGAAAATCAGAATCTAGTCCCAGATGGGAAGGCGTTTTGTTGTTTTTTTTCCCCCCCCGCTGTGGAATGACAATGATCATGCCTGTGTATACATAGTAATCTGTCCTTTTGCACTTGCTATTTTTTCTCCGGATGACTGTGCTAAATCTCGCCCTTTGGCTACTCTTAATCCTGTATGTGCGGAAAAAGCACCGAGCCTCTGAGATGTTTTCATCATTCCCAGCAATCTGCTCTCCCCTTTGACCCGTCACTTGATGCAGCGTGTTGACGTCCATCTTTTCTCTCGTGAGATGTGGTTTCCCCTCTTTCTTTTTCCCTTTTTATTGTTCCACCTTGTTGGTTAGAAAGCTGTCATTAATCAAATTGATCTCAGATTGATCACTGGGGTGCATGTGGTGCAGGCTCATTTCCTTTTTCTCCATGAGTTTGTTGAGGGATTTAGCCACACACACACACACACACACACACACACACACACACACACGGGTCTATACATGCACTAGTGTGTGACTGACTTCCAAGGTCATCCCTGCCTGTACTTTAACGACCACTTTGTTCCAGCAGGAGTGAACTCTATTCCTGACTGCGTGTCTTTCAGCACTCTCTGACCTTTTCACTTGTTAGCATATTTGTAACCTTTTGTGTGTGATTAGCAACAGCTTAATCACCGGCACGGTTTATTCCCAGAAAGAGGCTCAGCAGTGTGCCCTGTCTGTGTGTGTCTGTGTGTGTCTGTGTGTGTCTGTGTGTGTCTGTGTGTGTCTGTGTGTGTCTGTGTGTGTGTGTGCAACATCACCAGATCTGTGTGACTCTTATACACATTAACCTCAGTCATCCACTCACACACATGTGCCACAGTCGTGATTGATGTTAACATCGTCCCAGGAGCCCTCTGGACTCCAATAATCTGCTCCTTTCCCCCCTTTTCCCTGCTGACAGAGCATGAGTACACCCCACACACACACACACACACACACACACCCTCCTCCTCCTCTGCTTTGTACCTGTCTCTCCCTCTCTCCAGCACCTCCCTCCCCCTCTTCTTGGCCAGGTTCCCTTTTCAACTTGGTTCTGTGGTCTCCAGTCCTGTGAGTCTGTTAACCGTTTCATGGCTCTCTCATGCACATGTTTATTTTGACATCATCCTCATAATGATGACACATTTTTTTTAGCTAATCTGTTCTAACTCTGAAGTCTTGACGTGGCTCTGCCTTTCTAACAAGCTTTTTTGTTTTTTATTTAGTTAAAACGGCAAAATACGCTTTCAAAATGTATTTCGCAGACCATCGCTGGCACAGTGGTTTAATTGAATAAGCTTGTTGAGCTGTGAAGGCTTGAATGAGGGCGTTATTCAAGGTGTGTTTCATCCATGGGAATGTTTTTTTGTGTGTGGCATTTAGCCAGTCAATAAGGGTGTTTTGTGATGCTTCCCATACAAATTGGGGAACGGTCTTCACGGTGAGCCACAGAAAGAGAATAGTAACTGGTGTGACCGATCGGGGGTCAGAGTTCGCTATGTGATGAAGTGGCACAGCCTCTATCAATCTGTCAGTCATTCTGTCACGGCGGTGGTCCCTGAATACTGGCTGCCACTCAGGCCGGCCCCTCTTCACACGGCCGTGGCTCTGCCTCTGGGAAACTCTCATTCTTCCCCCCCCTCCTGTCTTTTCGGTCCCTTTCGCTCCTTCAACCGGCTTTTATCTCAACTTTACAAGCTGTCCCTTTTCAGTCTTTTATTTCCTCACCTCCAACTCTGTCTCTCGGAGAAGGAGGGAAGCACGCTAAGAGGTGTGGAATTTTTTTTTATCGTTCTTGGCATCCATGGCGATCCGACACAAGGCACTTTGCCCTTTCCTTCACGCCCCCCATCAGCCCTCTTTCTTAAAGCTTCCTTCTCCAACCTCCCTATGAAAAGCCACTCTAGTCTTCCCAGCAAACGGGTTTATTCTTTTACTTTTTTTTTTTTTTTTTTTTCCCACTTGTCTGTCAGTGTGTGCTTCTCCCCTCTTGAGTCTGAAGCGGTGGGTATGGAAGTGGTAGAGCCAGTCTGAGAACTCAAACCGTGAAAGGGCAGGACTTTTAAATAAAGAACAAAAACAAAGGAGTAGGTTAACGTGTCTGTTTGACTCCCGTGCATGTGAGCGCGAACATGCTTAAGAGATAAGAGATGCGAGATAAGACTTGGTAGTGAGCGGGTGTGATTATGTGGACGCAATAGATATGGGATTTCTGCGATTTCCAAGTATTCTGAACCGAAGCTAGTTTCCTTGAAAAACATCCCCTTTTCCCACTTCCCTTCCTAATCCAGCTTTCGCTCCAAACACCCCAGCCCTTCTCTTCAGTAAATTCCTACGTCTATCCCCATCTTCTGCTTGCATTGTCTGTCCCCTCCCACCACCCATAATCTGACCTTGTAATCTGTCTGCTGAATTCAATCTGGGGAAAATACTCGGAGATTGTCAAACCGATGGTAATCGCCTCTTATGGGCTCATTGACGTGTGTTGAGGTTTCCGATCTTAACAGTCTGTAATCGTCTGTAAGAAGACTTTACATTTACAAGAGTCTCTTCACACACACACACACACACACACAAATCGCTGTTTTCATCCTGTTCGATATTCCAACTTGTTGTTGCCATTGTCAATGGCTTGTTTTATTGCCTGCACCAGATAAATATTTGGGCCAAAGGTTTTACCTTCCTGCAGGCATGCTCTCTGTGTTTCCCTGTGAAGTGCCTCACTTCCTGGCTACGTCTTTTCCCGGGAAAACAGCGTATCCTGTCTGCACACTAAACAATACAGTTCTCACACCAGCACACGTGGACTCTGGGAGTTGCTTGACTTTCCCAGGCCTTTTTTGTGGAATGAATATGTTTGAAGAAAGAGAATAAGTATATTAGCGGTGATTAATTGTTACCGTGAGGGTATGTGCTCAACTGTCGAGCTGTGAGGATGATTTGGGATCCGCCTCCCCGTCTGCACTGCTGTCAAATCTCTGCGTCTCTATTTTGGATTCTCCTCTGATCAAAGTCAGCCCAGTCAACCCCGCCAGTGGTTCTCTGCCCCATGCCCATCCTTGTGCCTCTTCCTTATCTTTGCAGCAGACTTCCCCTGCTCCTCCTCTTCTCAACCCACACAAAAATCACAGAGGATGAAAAAAGCATTCATATGCTGATTTATGAGTGGAGCTTGCACTTTCTTTCTCAAAGTGCATGTGTGTGAGGCAGAGATAAAGAGCACGTGTGTCCTCCTCCAGACTTGTTTGTCAAGTCTTGGTGACACTCAATGCACCGACAGTGTATGTGTGTTTGGATGAAGAAGAATTAGTCTGCAGGAGTCAGATATTATCTCTGAAAATGAAGCATTGTGTTTGTTTGGTTGTGTAAATAAGGCTCATTGTGTAAAACGTTTGTTTTTCTCTGGCCTTTTTTTTTTTTTTTTTTTTTTTTTTCTCCTGTTTGTTGGATGTCTGGGTTCAGAGTGTGTGAACATGTCCACACAGCAAATACTGCCACCCCCTAGAGGTCAGTTGTATTATTACCATTGGTAGTACTAGGTAGCTGTAAGCTACTACTACTGCACTAAAAAGAACTGTGGCTTGAGCTCACATCGTTTCCCCGTGGAATTCATTAAGCCACCGGCTCAGAAAAAAAGAACATGTGTGAACGTTTTGCTGTGTGGAAATCAATCCAGAAAAATCTATTTTCTTGTACAGATATTGGCCTCCTGAGAAATGTCATGTCAGTGGTGACCTTTGTGTTCTGGCCCTTTATAAGATACAAATGGCTCGGGGGACAACGTGAGACAGTTGGAAAGAGCATATGTATTCATCTAAGCCTTCTTAGTACGGCGGAATCAGCCAATTATTTCTCTGCTGGACTTAAATCTTTGTCACTTTGCCGGGTGGCAAAAAGGAGCTTTGGCAAGTTCAGCCGGGAACGCCGGCGGAATGACCAATGATCCGGACGGACAAAGGTTGAATGACGGGACGGGAGAAAGCTGATTGAGATGGATGACAAAAAGTCAAACGGTGCGAAGAATGAAGGTTGGAATATTATGTTTAAAAAAAGGAGGAGCCACATGAGTTGGACCATATTCGTTTCTATGACGACCCCAGCGTACCCACGCGGCATTGTGCTCTGCAAATGGCAGGTCAGGAAGTTGCATATTTGGAATACCATCTTTGTGATTGGTTCAGCAAGTCTGGGGTTGGAGGGGAGGGACAGAGTTGACATGAGGATCTGGTTTGCTTATTGAGTGATGAAAGACGGACAGAGAGTGGGAGGAGATTGCTGACATTGATGGATGACTAGATAGAAGAATGAAACAGAGTTTGAGCAATAACGTTAAACCCTCCCACTTAACTTAACTCATGATGCACCGCCGAAAGGCTTTCACCTCTCTCTCTCTCTCTCTCTCTCTCGCTCTCTCTCTCTCTGAAGTGCCACCTCCCTCGTGGAGTCGCGTAGCTTCAGATATATCTTGAACGAAATGGCTCCCTTGTGTCTAGTGTCTTTCATTACTCTGTTAACGCCTCTCACTTTCCCCTCTGCAACCAGGGACACACACACACACACGTCACTGTGTCTCTTCTGAACTCCAGTGTAGAGTAATAATACCTTCTCTGTGTGAGAACAATAGTAGTGTCCCCACCCTGCCTATCTCACCCCTTACTCTGTCCCCAGCCCCTCTGCCGCGGCTCTGGGCCTCGCTGTCCACTCTAAGCCCCCGTATTAAACAGGGTCTGGTGCTGATGAATGGACCAGAGCTCAGCCTCTGCTCCACCATATAATCCAGGCTTGGATGAGCCAATTAGGTGGTCCCTACATTCTGGTTCACTCATCTGTGACACAGGCCAGTCACCTTTTGGGTCACATTACTGTCGTGCACAAAAACCCGGGAAGAAAATAATCATGTTTATGTGGTTTGGGTGACCTCACAGGTCAAGTAGACCAGAGCTCCTGGTTTTAGACGTGGCCTCCGTGGATACTTTTTTTTTTTTTTTTTTTTAAGTAGTTCTGCATCGATCTTTAAAGTGTGCGATTCCCGTCTGAGCAGACGTCGCTAGAATTTTAAATTGCACAAGGCCCCTCCGATGCTGACTTGGAGATTGTCCGACCTTTGATCCACATTGCGGCCTCTTCGCCTCAGAGGTCCAGCATTCCACAGGGCGATAGAGTGCAGAGATGAGAGGGTGATGGATGGGTGAGAGGAGGGGGTAGAGGTGGAGAAGAAAGCAAAACGCTGGCCAGAGATTAAAGAAGAGAGCTTAGACTTCTGCTGCTGAAGAGGCTCCAGTAAATCAGAAATTCCTTCTTCGGAAAGGAGGAAGAACAGCCTGTAGTCTATTTTTTGCCCGATTATACATACACGCATTTCCACATTCTATCACTGCTATCATCGCTGTCCGTCATTGGCATTTATCATCCACCATATCCCGACTGAAACACACTCCCAGATTCCTCAGAGCTCTTCAGACGCAACACACACACGGACACAGTCCAACACAAACAATCGCACAAGTCTCGGGCTGAGACGGACACGCATGCACACGATCCCCATTGCATATCTGCCGTTGCTCCACAAATCATCCTTAAGTACAGAATGCAACTCTTCCATGCTGTTGCTTCGGCTGAAGCTCCGAGCGGCACCGTCGTAAAGAGAAGGCATCTACGGAAGAACAATGGGAATAAATCAAGACCGCCTATTGACAGAGAGAGGGGAACAGTGTGGAGGAGGGAAATAACAAGGACACACACTGGGGGAGACGGAGCGGGACTTTGTCTGCTAAAGTGAAGGTGGCATGATTTGACTTTGTTAGCTAAACCTTTTCACACCGAGGCCTAAGCTCCCTTTGAAGTGTGTTACTCTGATCAGTTAATTAAGCAGATGATGTGGAACGTTTCGATGCAGAGGCGTTGGAGGGGAACAAAAGGCAGCAGGATAATTAAAACTATTTGCTATCAGTAAAAGGGGCTAGCCAGCCTCCACGGTGTGCGTATTCAACCACTGTTTTCTCTGCTAAGTGAGGTATTCCATCAGTGCGGGCATGTTGTGAATAGACACACTGTATGGAACGGTGGCGTTGACAAACGCAACTGTAGCTCTCGCATAGATACTGACTGACTGAAAGAAACTTCAAAAGCCAATCCCCCCCCTCCCTCAAACCAGTTGTGGTATGCTCCCAATGTGTTCATCAAAAGGGGGTCGAAGGGAGGTGCAATTAAAACACAAAAAAGGGGTATTAAATTCCCCCCCCCCGGGGGTAATTATGTCCCCCCCCCCCCCCCCCCCAAACTCTCAGCCTGAAGGGACTGGGAAGTGGGGAGCGGGGGGGGGACATAATTACCCCCCTCCGGGGCAACTTTAATACCCCTTTTTTGTGTTTTAATTGCACCTCCCTTCGACCCCCTTTTGATGAACACATTGGGAGCATACCACAACTGGTTTGAGGGAGGGGGGGGATTGGCTTTAGGGAGTTTGTTTGTTTGCAGCGGGATGATAACTCTGTCAGGCAAAAGCAGACAAGAGTGTTTGTTCAATAGTGTTATCGATTCGACTGGAATTGAAAGTGGCAGGGGGAAAAAACACTTTAGCGCCAATCTGGTAAACAGAGCGTGGCGGGCAAACTGCAGATAAGCACAAAGCTGTCTGGACCATGGCAAAATGATAATTATTGGCCCTCCCCCCCTCCCCCAAAAGTTGGCAGGGGCACACTATTATCAGCACAGTTAGATGTAAGTTTCATCAGTATACTAAAAAGGTGCTTGTTTTCCAACGTGCCTGTGTTGCTGTTATAATGGTGTTGCCGGCTAATCTGCTCATCAGCATTGAGGGAATGCAGTCAGCCGGCGAAAGGTGTGGGGGTGGGGGAGGCAGGCAGAGGGGGAGCAGGAGTCAGGACCCGGTGTTTGGAGCCACAGCGTCTGTCCTTTTTTTCCAGGCGGCACCAGAGAGACCACTGGCCAAAAACAACAGCAGCTAACGAGCGGCGGGGGCCTGTGCACTTTGATCGTTCGTCACACATATGGACCTTGTCACACAAACACAAAATCCCCAAATGCTGCTTGTTACATTTAGGTGTTTTATGAGAAAATGACAGAATCCTCAAAGAAAAACCACCTCCAGCGGTGAGGTCTTTTTTTCTGTGCTAAAGGTGTCCGATTGGCTCCCTGTAGGCTTTTGGGAACTCTTTGAGATTTGCAGATCTGATTTAAAAGCAGTCAGAAACTCACACTGGCTGTCTGCCTCTGTCTTGGGGTTGGTGAAAGTATCATGAACCAGCCATGTATTCATTGCAAAAGCAACAAAACCCTATATTAGACACACATTCTCCTTGTGTGTTGTGAAAATATTGAAGTCTTGTCAAATTTCATCCATTCTCAGAGAACCCCTGGTGATCTAGAACAGTAGGAGACGGTAAACTGATAGGCATCGCTTTGGAGATCAGTACCGGGGGAGGGCGTGCGTGTGTGCGTGTGCGTGTGTGTGTGTGTGTGCGCAAATGGTAGGTAGCTACTGCTTTAGGTTGTTGATAGATGGGAATTACTGGGGTGTGTGTGTGCTTGTGTGTTGCTAGCGGCCAGCTACCGCTCCAGGCCGATGATAGATGGCTTTGGCTGAGACGAGAGCATTAGCTGTGAGCAGCCCCCCCCCCCCCCCGAGCAGCCACTCAGTCAGGGGGTAGGGGACAGAGCTGGAAAACCTTTAATGTCAATTCCCTGGAGATAAACTCATAATATCTCTGATAAAAAGGAAATCCATGAGGGGGAAGTAATCATGGACAGTTGAGATAAGGCCAATTCAAACGGCTGCTAAATAGTTGTTTTATGTGTTTCTGTAATAGTTAAATCGTGTTTCGTGTTTATGGGGCCATTGGAAGCATGTTGAAATGCTAAAAAGTTGTCTGCGGTTGCTCCTTTGACCTACGTCCAAGGGGAAGGGAGGGAGTTCAGTTTACTTTGAGGACCCTCGTAAAGAGGGTCAAGGAGTGGCGGGAGGGATGCAGGGAGGAATGGAGGGGAGGCAGACAGTCTGACTGTGTCTCTGTGTTTGTAATGAGAGGGAGTGCGGTGGGAGACGGTTACAGGCCGTCACCAGACTCATTTTCTACGTGTCCGCCCGTCTCTCACTCTAATGAATGGCTTAAAAACACACGTGACCTTCATTTGAATCCATATCGCTAATCGACTCCGGTGTGTGTCTGCGAACTCGTCATAATGCATTCTGCCTCTTTATGCGTGTGGGTGTTTTGTGTGTAGCCCTGCAGATGTCGATACTCATCTCCTGTCTTGACGGGCTAACTGACTGCTAATGTTTCTCTGTAAACATCACTCGACTCCCGAGAATCGTGGGATCAATGTGCACTCAGTGCAGCGAGCAGCGGCAGATACGCTGGCCTCGCGTTCCTCCATATTTATGCACATGTTCTCTGCAGATCATTCTTCCCCTTATCGCGTTTTCCCTCTTCATTCCACTCCAACACACACATATTTCGTCACTCACAAACACTCTCTCTCTCTTTCTCCTGCTCTATATGTCTCATTGCCAGGCCTCTCAGACTTTTCTCTGATTTCCCTGTTGTACTGTGGCGTGTAGCCGATCAATATATAATCAGAGCTTTTGAGGCTTATATTTATTACCGCTCCGATGCTATAAGCACGGTTATCAGTCTCCTGCCACTTGAATAACTGTCCTCCTCTGCCTCCTCCCTGCAGGTTTCTATGGGACGACTACACCGTGGAGGTGAAGCTCAACGACTACCTGGACATCGTCTGCCCCCATTACCCTCAGGGTGAGGTGCCACTGCTGGATGCCGAGCGATACGTGCTCTACATGGTGGAGCGCGAGGACTATGACTCCTGCAAGCCCCAGTCGTACGACCAGATGCGCTGGGAGTGTGGCCATCCGTTTGCTCCTCATGCCCCCGAGAAGTTCTCGGAGAAGTTCCAGCGGTTTACTCCGTTCACTCTGGGAAAGGAATTTCGGCAGGGAGAAAGCTACTATTATATCTGTGAGTGTCAATATAACTTTCTTTTCAGAGTGTTTTCTTTGTATCTTGTATTTCAATCAATCCAACATTTTCCAACAACGCGGAGAAAATGGAGAACTTTGAAGCCTGGTTATACTTTCTGCGAGGACGGTCGCACAACTAATTTTATATTATTGTGTATATAACATTTTCAAAGCTCTTCATTTTCTCTGGCCAACTGCGTAGTTAGAAAATGTTGAACATGAACGGACAGGCGAAAACCTGTCGCTAACATCGGCACATTAGCATGCCCTCAATGAAAAAAAGGTGTTCATATTTTGACTAGATGATGACTAAATGAAAAGATAAGTGACCTTCAAAATTACTACAATTCATCTTGAGAGGCAACCCATCCAAAAGTGAGATATTTCAGTCTGGTGTCAGACTGTCCGACTGGAGGAAGTGAGGGCAAACTTCTGCAGTTTAGTTTAGTTTTTCTACTACCCGAGCTCGGTGGCCTGCTCATTTAAGCTCAACGTGGACATTAACTGGGGTGTTGGCTCAGTTTGCCAAGTTTATACAACACTTGCCCTGCTAGAATGTAACCACAAAGAGCCAGCAGTGTTGTTGCCCTGACCACGGCTGTAATTAGATAAACTGCAGGACAAGACCCACTTCGCCTGGTCACAGATGGCCTCCTAAGCTTTGTCCCCTCGTCTGTCTGTTGCCAAGTGTGCGTGTGTGTGCGTGTGTGTGCGTGTGCGTGTGCGTGTGCGTGTGCGTGCGTGTGCGTGTGCGTGCGTGCGCGCGCATGCATGAAGGTGAATTAAGGGGCCAGTGGAGGCTAAGTGCAGTAGTTAGGATTTTAACGCCTGTGTTGTTTCTTCCCGCAGCCAAACCTTTGCACCACCATGGACAGGAGTGCCTCCGGCTCAGGGTGGACGTCGTAGCTGCTGATGGTGAGTTTAACCGCCCCTCCCGGCTGGAAGGAGAGCAGCACAGTTCTGATAGTCGTGCTAGGCATTTTTGTGAGACCCAAGCAGAGTAATTGATGGTATTTTTGTTTTTCTTTCAGGCTCTCAAGAGGCCAGAGTGGCTAAAGGAGGCACAGCTGGGGCTGAGGCCGGAGCCGGGGGTGGGGTTCACAACCCGTCCAATAGACTGCCTGCAGGTATGTTTACCAACCCTGCGTCCTTTCTAATTATCCCTGATCTTAAAACAGGATTCAGGATTGCGTCCGGGTGTAAATATGTGGTGCTAATGTGACTTCTTTATCTCCAAACTTCAAGCAGATGACCCAGTGGTGATCCTGCCAGACGTCCAGAAGAGTGTACGGTCAAACTCTGTGGCGGCGGCTGCGTCCCTCACAATTCTCTCACTGCTGGTCCCATCTTCATTACTGCTATTGTTGCACTAAGAGTACACGAAAGGACTGCTGTCGGCAGACTTTCTTTTCAGGGACTACAATGAACACAGTCCGTGGGGATGAGACCACTGACTCAAAAAGACAGTTTTCCATGCCCAGTGCTGGCCACCGGGAGAGACTTTTGAAGCTTGTAAAGTACAGATGAACTCGCTGAGTAACTCCTGAGCATTTGAGACAAAGTACATGTGCTTCGTCTTATATTTCAAAAGGGTTTTTTTTTTGTTTTTTTTTCTTGGAAAGACCAAGCTCTCCTTGATTTGTATTTCTTTAGGGCTCTCTCCAAAAACATAAATACATGAACTTGTTTGGAGGATAACCCTAGAACAAAATATGAAGCCGATTTAAAGAGGGACCTAAAGTGGCCGAAGAACAATCGGGAGCAAAGACACCAACTCTGTTTGAATTCTATAAATTTAGATGGGATGAATCCACATTCTGTGGAAAAGTAATCTCTCACCTTTTTGAGCCAAAGATCAGTCATCTCTCCAACTTGTACACTATTCCACCCTTGAGTACTGTGTGTTACTTGTTGTATTGTTATCGTAATGGTATCAAGTGGCATTTGGTGTCCCAAGTGATTCCTTTCTCTAAATGTAGCATTGACAGACTTGGGGGGGACCGTTCTCATGACTACCAATCCTCTGCGAACTCGACCATGTGCTTATATACTGTAGCACTACTGCTGCACAGTACAGACACAACAACATACACCCCATTACAGTGTCTCACACACACACACACACACACACACACACACACACACACACACACACATCGGATGACATGAGACATGAAAACACACTACATCGAACTGTGTTGCATGTACATTCTGTGAAGATAATTTATACCATTTGCAGCTGAGAAGTTTTACTGTGTATATACCATGTGCTCACAAAGACAAATGTTTACTGTTGGCTACAGGAGAGCTTCTCTCTCCGTCTCCTGGTAGAGTTAGTATTTGTGTGTGAAAGGGCAAACGTGTGAGAGTAAGGAGGGAAAAAAAGGAGCGATTGATTGAAAGAGTGACGAGACAAAATGTTTTTCTGCCAAAAGCGAACACTGAGATGTTGTGTGTTGCGGAGAGGCTGGACTTCTCTGTTTGTTGGATCTTGCCGCTGTATTGGTTAAGCTGTCTAACATGGAGTGCTGGTATCTTTTTATTACTACGGGACCCCGACCCTGTGTATCATGGTGCTTTCCTCTCATGTTTTCAACACAAAGTTCAGTTATTTCGACCTAATAATTCCCACAGTTTTGGATGATTTGAAAATGTTCTAGTCACCAGTTCACAAGAGACGAGACACGGCATCAAACCAAGTTGCCCGAGCACATCTTCACCTGACAGGCTGGCTTGACCAACAAAGCACAACGGTGTATGACTACCATTGAAGTCGGTCTTTTTTTTTAATCTGAATTCTTGTTTCCTAATTTTGTACATGTGTAAGTAAGAAAACTGTGTATATATGTATATATTTATATATATATATATATATATATATATAGAAGATTATATAAAAAATGTTTGATAACTATGCTAAATGTGAAAATTTCATGTGAAATAAAAGATATTTTTGGGAAACCCGAACAGCTTTCTGTGTTTTATTTTTTTTTTTTAGCCACGCTTGCAAGTCCAGGCAGCCATCTCTCCAACTTGTTCACTATTTATTTGGTGATATTGGTCTGTTTTTAGCCTTTTTTGTGCTTTTTAAGGGAAATGTATTTGATGGACTGCTTAAGTTTGGTTCAGACATTCATATCCACCTCAGGATGAATTGTAATAACTCTGATTATGCCTTGATTTAACATCTAGCTCCATCATTAGATCAAAATGTAAATTTGTCTAGTACTAACTAGCAAATGTTAGCATGCTAAGCTTTAAACTGCTAAAACATCAACATGTTAAAACTGCCATTGTAAATATGTTGACACGGTGGCTTTGACTTAATGCTGCACCAAAGTACAGCCGTAAAAGGATGAGTCTTGTATGCACATGATTTAATTATCTACCCTTTGAAAACAATTATCCAGTTTCCCCAGCATCATCCTAAATTAAAGATCACACTTCCCTCTTGAAGTAAGGAATTTTGATGCTGAAAAGCTTTCAGAAAACCCAGCCCATTTCTACTCATGATTACACTCCAAAGATATCCACAGAAGGAGCCAATAGCTCAGATAATGAATCACACACACGCCAATGTGACAGGAGTTGAATATAATCAAGGCCAAGGTGGCTGGAGACCAGCTACAATAGAGAGATGAAGGCAAAACGAAAAGACTATCATTACCGTTAAGGTTGCCTTTAGCCATGAAGACTAAGCACACAGGTGTGATCCCTCTACTGTCTTTATCTCAACCTTCTGTCAAGCCTCCACCCTGAGCTACAACACCCCTGTCCCAACATACACCCACAGCTCCTCTTTTCTCCAGCCGTGATACTTTGCTCATGTGCAAGTTGCATGACAAGCGATTGTTCCTGTCTCTCCTCTTTCCCAGGGGAGCTTTACGGCCGTGACAGTGAAAACAGCTGTTGCACCAGAAAAACTGGTGCCTCTGCCTGACAACTCCCCGATGTTTCCAAAAGGATGGTCATAAATTAGGGCCCGGGGGACAGGCCCCTTAACCGCCCGACCCCGAGAAGAGGCTCCACTGAGTGGTAGCTCGTCAAGAGCAGACAATTCTTTTTATTTACTCACTCGTTCTGCGTACCAGCTTGAGTAAATGAGAACAGCAAGTGTGAAACCTTTAACGCTGTAGTAAATGTTAAGGGCAGTCAGCAGATAACCGGAACAAACGTGGAGCACAGAAAACCTCCTGAGGGCAACATGTTCACAGGCCTGAAAGAAGAAAAATCTCCATATGATGTTCACACAAGATTTAAAAGCCCAAATTCATAGATCACACGCATTGCAGGCGGTAGCAAGGAGAGCATGAATCAAAATCTCTGAATATTGGGAATATGATCAAAGAATGCTTCCAGGATACTGTATAGTAGAATGTATATTAAACCAAGCCTCAGTTTTTGCCTCTCATGTATTACCATTACATTACATTCATGCATAGAAGAGCTGTTCAGAAAGTATTTCTGGAATCCTCAAAGACTCTTTCAATCATCTTAATGAAAAGGAAATAGCCAGCAGCATCATGGAAGATATTTTTCTCCCATTGCTCTAGCTGTTGCTATATTTCCAATTCAGGTAGCCAGAAATGACTTATCTCTTTGCTTTCTTCTCCCTTTGTACAATCAAAGAAAAACATAAACATGTTTTGCATTAAAGTATAAAACGATACAGTGTAACATCAATAAACTGTGATTATTTCACTCTGTACAATTTGAGCATGGTGTTACAGTAAGGAAGACAGTAGCTGTGCAATGAGAAAATAAGATGATGGGGAAAAAATAAGAATACATGTAGTGTATTTATGAAAAATTATTAAATTATAAAATAGCTATAACTTTGTGATTCTGTCTAGGCCAGCAGAGAAGGCCTTGCTGGCCCTGACGGCCTACCACTGGATGTTTGTATGCAGATGTTAGCATTTAGCAAAAACCACGACTGTGTCTAAATAAAGCTTTACATAGCCGCTAGACTGGCTGTAAATTCAGACTTTATGTTTGGCATGACAACTGGTCTATTTCTGCATCTCTGGACTGATTCATGCCTCACTATTGACACCCTGCAGTTTGCCTACAGAGCCAACAGGTCTGAAGGCGATGCAGTCAACATGGCCCTTCACTTCATCCTCCAGCACCTGGACTCCTCAGGAACCTACGCCAGGATGCTGTTTGTAGACTTCAGTTCTGCCTTCAATACTATCATCCCGTCTCTGCTGCAGGACAAGCTCTCCCAGCTGTACGTTAACCCGACTCCACCTGCAAGTGGATCAGAGTGAGGTGAGGTGTTGATGAGGGTTTAGAGATGTCCCACTGTCAAATCATTGCGTGTTTGAGGGCTCTCTCGCAGACATTTTCAGCCCTTTATGAACCCTTTCCGTAAGTCATTAGATACAGACTTTGCCCAAAGGATTTACCCACAATCCATTGCAATGGGACGTTAAACGGGGTAACCAGTGGAAGCATGGAGACGTAAAAAAAAAAAAAAAAGGTAAACAAAGAGGACGTCCTGTCATTAAATTTACACAAAAACATGGATTAAAGATGGAACAAAAAAAACCTCATGAAATCAGAGGTTATTTATTTATTCATCAAATATTTAATTTTGGCATTTAAGCTGTTTTGATAAAAACAAGTAAATAGATTATCTAAAATGACCTCATCTTGTGAGGGAAGAGCCTGGAAGACGTTCAAAGCAAGGAGTAAAAAGTATAAAATAAATACCCACAATTCTACATCATATTTTTTGACGTCACGGTAACGTGATATGTTGCAGCAAAGTGCTGTCCATTCGTATTTACATCATTTCAAGCCCTCACAGTCTCTTACACTCAACCATTTACCAGGTGACGTCAGTAAGTCCTTGAGGGTTCAGGGTTTGAGGCTTTGAGGTTTAAGGCTGTGTTCTGTCCCCTCTGCTCTTCTCCCTGTACACCAACAGCTGCACCTCCAGTCACCCGTCCGTCAAGCTCCTGAAGTTCACGGATGACACCGCCCTCATTTGACTCATCTCTGGTGGGGATGAGTCCGCCTACAGGTGGGAGATTGACCATCCAGTGACCTGGTGCGGAGTTAACAACTTAGAGCTCAACGCTCTAAAGACAGCAGAGAGAGTTATGGATTTCCGGAAGAACGCAGCCCCACCAGCCCCTATCACCCTGTGTGACTCCCTCGTCGACGCTGTGGAGGCCTTCCGCTTCCTGGGCTCCATCATAACCTACGACCTCAAGTGGGAGCTTAACATCAGCTCCATCACCAAGAAGGCTCAGCAGAGGATGTTCTTCCTGAGGCAGCTGAAGAGGTTCATCCTGCCACAGACAATAATTTCTACCCTGCCATCGTTGAGTCCATCCTCCTGTAAGTATCAAAGCAGCTGTTTATGAGGAGCGAAAGAAGAATAGACCCTCACAACTCAACTCACTCAACCCACGAGTGACTTTCTAACCTCGTTCACATTTTTATTCAGCGATGATGCACGCTCTGATTACATGCCGTTTTTATT
Source organism: Anarrhichthys ocellatus (assembly GCF_004355925.1). Taxonomy (NCBI): domain Eukaryota; kingdom Metazoa; phylum Chordata; class Actinopteri; order Perciformes; family Anarhichadidae; genus Anarrhichthys; species Anarrhichthys ocellatus. The sequence goes on along the minus strand of NW_022280065.1, from coordinate 2,460,859 downwards.
ATAGCGGCATATTTGGAAGCTCCTTTTATTCCCTCTTTTGCTTGAGTCCAGCTGTAGAGCCTGTAAAAGCTTTAGATGACAGCCGGGGCTCATTGGAAGGAAACACCTTGGTTACACAGAGGAGGACTCAGCCTCTGGGCCAATCAGGACACATTTTGGTCCCCTGCCATCTCTGGAGGTCAGGGTGTGGTCTGCTCTTCCCGAAAAAGTCCTGTCACACACTCTCTGCTACGGTCATTTGTCTTGTTCCAGCTCATGTTTTGGTTTCCTGTCCGTGTCACTCGGTCACTTTCCTTTCTCTTTTCTTTTTTTAAAATGTATTCTCACTTCCACACTTCTTTTGTTCTGCCCCTTTTTAAACCATTCACTCTCTCTGTATCCATCTCCTGTTTTTGTCCCCCCCCTCTTTTGTCACTCTCATCTTGTCATTACTGCTCACCCTTTTCTGTATATGTATCAAATCTCCATCTCTTTCAGCTCTGGGCCTCGATTACTAACTCCATCTCTCTTTCTGTGCGTCTGTAGATGGGTTTGAGGTTTTGCTGTGAAATGTGTGGGTGGGGAAAAAAAGAAGAAGTATTTTCTGTGCAGAAAAATGATAGGTTTTCAGTTTTGGTTCTCAGCCTGTCGAGATGAATTTGCTCCGAGCAGTGTCACCGAGTGTCTCTCCAAATGTTTTTTATAGTGTCTGAAGGTCTCAGTGAGGCCATCCTGCGGGCACAACCCCGTGGCCGCTCTCACTGACTCTATCTCCATTAGGTTTCTTCCTGTTTTTCAGCTCCTCTCCCAATTTATCTGACTCCTCTCACCTCACCACTTCGCAACAGAACACAAAGAACATTCTGTGCACGTTTGCCATCTTTCTCAGCCAGTCAAAGGCAGACAGAGCAATTATGATAAAAAAAAAAAGAAAAGTGTGTGGCTAAGTGGCTCTCATACTCCAAAACCAGAAAAAAGAAAAGAAAATTGCAGCAAGAGGATGTTGAAGTTGCCACTTAGACATGTTACATCACCAAGAGATTTTAGATGACTTTGACACGAGTCAAGTCGACAGAACTTACCACTTTGGGGCACAAGAACGGATAAATAATGTATGTCATTCATAACAAAGCTTCATATTTTCAATAGGAAAAAACACTGAATCTCAGCTTTGGTTTTGTATTATTTCAGGTAATTTTTTTAGCTCAAAGTGATCTTAATGATATAAAGTATGAAGGACTGTGTGAAGGTTTGATTTCTACAGGAACATATGAAAGATCGTCATGAAAATCTTGACAGGCGGGGATACAAAACTGCCATGAAATTATTATTATGGATTTTGCTCAGTGCTTCAAGTCACTGTACTCTATCAGGTGCACCCTCTCTTGTAAATGCTGCCACTCACTCGTAAAAACAACAGCAGTAGTGATGTTTGTTGTCTCACATTTGCTGCAAAAGAAATGCACGGAGATTTAAAAAAAAGAAAAAAAAAAGCTTGAGCATTTGAGATTGTTTCTGATGGGACGGCTTTTGATACATCTCTGTCTGTGCATCAGATTATACATAATTACATTTGCTACCATGTAAAGGGATAAGTCTGCAATAAAGCTTACTGTATGTTTGAAACAAAGGATTAAAAGGAGAAGACACAAAACTACTTAATGCCGTAGCTACAGATACACACGCGCTCTTTATGGTCTGGAACATGTTTGGCCCATTCTCATTTATACTCGTGTCTGATAGCCTGCAGGATACAAACAGATGGATGTCTTCAAAGTTCGATATGGGCAGAATGATGACAAAGAAAAGCGATTTAACTATTTCACATGTGGTTACGAGTGAGAACATCGTAACTACCAAGGGAAGCCTTTGGTGTAATTGCCAAAAGTAGAAGATTTGCTGGTAGATAACAGGTTGCCTTTCATCCAGTCTGCTCCTGCAACAGCTTGCAGACATTCACGGGGGGGCTGACGTTGCAAGGCATGATGGGGCTGCAGCCAAATGGCACAACAGGCAGCGCGTGCACACAGAGAATCGCCAACTCTTTTGCATTTGTTCTTAAGTTATGGGAGCTTTTGAAACCCTGTAATGAGGCCTTTGGCCAGGCTACGCTTTGTTTATGCCCAGCGGGAACTCACTGAAAATGAGCATAGGCAGCATTTTAACGCGCACACAAAAGAACTGTACTCGCCAACATCAGATTAGTTCAGGACTACATACTTTAGCTTACATTGTCTGACTGGAGCAAACCTCTGCGAGGGAAGCAAAGGAAATGCTGTATAAAGTACATCGCTCGTCGTCAAACTACAAAATGGGACAAGAGAGATCTGTCTGTTCAACAGGAGGAGGCATTGAGAAGTTGATATAAAGCCCTCGGGTCATGTGGGTAATGCTCGGAGAAGGAATGCATCATATATGCAAGCAGTCATGCACATACTCGCATACCTCCTGGCCCTTTGCGAACCCCCCCCCCCCCCCCCCCCCCCCCACACACACACACACACGCAGGCAGAAAAACTGAAGAAAAATAGACTCCAATTTAATTAAGTTCCAGCAATAGCCGCAGGGCACAAGTATGAAATTGGACAATGGAACGTACACTTTCCTACAGATAAACTCTCGTCCATACAGATGAGCAGCAGCCTCCAGACAGCATTCAGTGAGATTGTTCCAGTGTGACCTTTTGGTTTCACTTGTTGGCGTTTCATTGATCGACAACTTGTTACAGACGATATTTTAGCAGACCAGTGACTCTCAGGGGTATTTAACTGTGTGCAGTTAGCAACAAAAGACATCATCATGTGTGTTAACAGTTTACCTTATTTTTACAGAATCTGGTTTGAGTTTAATCAGTAAATAAATGAGCTATAAACTGGTGATGTTTAATATCTTTCACTTCATTAAACATTTATCTTCATGGCGCAAATTGCTGTGTTGTCACTTATAAGTAGCCCAGAGAACATCCATCAGGCCGTTCATTTCTAATTTCCTGAAGCACATTTGATCGATATCTAATCTGAAAGAGGTGACACGGGATAAGAAACACGGCTGCATAATGGCTCATTATGATTGATGTTCTGATCATGTCTGCTGGAAACTAAACCAAAGAAAAAAGGTGTCAGTTCTGAGAAGAGTTTCATCAAACACATTTCACAGATAAACAAGAACTATTGGACACTTGGTTGTTTGTAAAACTAGTCCGCGCATCCCTTTCAGTCGCTCATAAGTTTCTAAATAGTCAAGTGCTACATCTTTAGGCCCCTTCTCCTCAAGTCCTCTTTGGCTTCCTTTATCTGCCCCTGCAGCTCCTTTTCCGCCTCCTCGCAGTCATTGAAGGTGGCCACCCTGTATCCCACCGTGGCCAGGGAGTAGCATCCGAATGAAACCAGCAGGTACAGAGGCATCGGCCAGGCGACCTCTCTGTAGGTCTGAGGTAGGCTCAGGTCCAACAGGTCGAAGGAGACCAAAGCCCAGACTGCGCCCACCAGCGACACACCGAACAGCCACTCCAGAAGTTTGGTCATGATGAGAGCTGCCGCGGGGGACTTCAGGTCAGCAGCCGCAAAACAACCTGAGGCAGAAACGGACGGTTATAAAGGCTGTAAACTCAATTAGCTTAGCTTTAGCACACCAAGGTAGCACCGTGTTAGCTGTTGAGCGTTATCGTTGGATACAACACACGAGAAAGACAAACGGCAAATAACATTACGCAGCCAGAATAAAAAGTCGTACGACAGATACTAAAGAGAACGATTCATTCGTTTAAATAGCATTTCGTTCAATAAATGCATTTAGAAGAAGGTATCCGATGTGTTTACCTCTCGAAAGCCACCTCAGCGCAGCGCAGTTTTATGACGTAAGCCGTGACGCCTTATGGGAAATGTAGTCAGTGCTGTGTTGCTTCCAACAAATCTACTGAATTGTGATTAATTAAGGTCATACTTTTCGCAAATGTCATTATTCACAATCAAAAACACCTTTTATTAAAAGCTTAAATAGTTATCATTAATAATTTGTTGACCTCAAATCAAATACAATCTTTGAGATCTAATAAAAAACATAAATAAAGATATTTTTTCACATTTTTAAATGTGTCGGTTATAATGTTTACATGTAAAGCCTGACGTTTTTTTATCTATCTATATACATATATATTACTGTGTTTATGTTACTATTGTACTACTAAATTCATACTTTATTGAATGTGTCCTGTTTTGTTGTATATTGTCCTCTCTGTAAGTGGAGTGAGAAGAAAGTGGTCAAAAAAATGAATCACTACATTCCCTCATTATACTTCTCTGTAAATCTCAACGTTGTCGCTGTTTATGTTTTTCATTAAAACGCTGCCCTAGACTGTTGGCGGATGTATAAACAACACTAGCACCCTGTCAGCTGAGAGACAGAAAACAATTTGTTTCAACTGAGTCTATAATGAGGCCCCCAGTCAGGCTTTTAACTCACAGTAGACCTTTAACTGTTTCTCTGTGCCATCCTCTTAATTTAGAAAAGCCATTTTGGAAATTAGTTTACCATTAGCGCTTGCTGAAAGCTATCCATAAATACTAATGTTATTCCAAAGTGAGGAATCCAACAACAATTTCATTAGGGGCCTCGGGGAGCACACTGTTGTTTGATCTCTGTGTCTCTTTAGGTGCTATGGGCCACGTCCATTCATTCGGGGAGGTGAACTGTCCAGGTGCAGAGGGCACAGACCACTCCAGGGTGAAATCAGGAGGAGTGGGAGACGTAAACATCATTCAGTTAGCTGGGGACAGGGACGCATGAAGAGCCACTGAGAAATAAATATCATTCTTTGGGGAAAAATGGAGAGTTATTTTTAGGACGGTGGTGTTTATGTTTGTCTGCACCAGTGTTAATGGTGTGAGTGACGATCTGTGCGTCTGCCAGAGGGGTAAAGCCTGTTGCTTCTGTTTATGGAGACTGTTATATGCAAGACTGGAAGATAGTCAGGGTTTATGTCTGTTTGCTGAAACATAAATCTTGAAATCCTGAAATCAACAATTATCTTTCCAAGTCTGCAATGTTGTTTAAAGATGCTTTATCTTGTGAATGGCTTTGTGGCTTTGTGTAACGACCAAGATATATGCTGCGCCCTAAATGTTTGCGACCGTTTACTTCGCTTGAGTTTCCTCACAAGCAGCTGCGACACGAGAAGCTGCAGCTCATGATTACTTCCATTATTGATCGATATGTTGCAAGTGTTTAGGAAGCTTTCAATAATTTCCCCATTTAATCAGTAAGGAAGGAAACATCTTCACATTCATAAACATCCAACACAGAATTTAAACCTGGGAAAAGAGATCCCAAAATATGAGAAGTTGAACTCAATAAATGTTTGGCATACTTTTGCTAGATGAATTGTGGTAATTTCTTTTTCTGTGAATTCTATAATAACCTAATGCCTAAATGCTCATTTATGTCTATAATAAATATATTGGTAAACTAAAAGGTGGAGACTTAATATGTTGTGATATGATGACTATCATCCTGTGATGGTCAGGTTACTCCACTGCATCGATAGAATAAACTGAATCCAGGTGGGATTACCCATGACATGCTGCATCATGACATACATCATAGCGTGTGCTGTGTCCTGCCGGTGCTGCATCACTATGAGATGCTCAGTGGGAACAGTCGAGCTGGCGTTTCTCAGTGTATCTCCCTGCCAGCTCCTATTCCGTTCCAGAACTCAGGAAACCTGCGCTCCAGCCGAGAAGGCCTGGCAGACACAACACAACAGCCTGCGAGCGGTAGGGGCATTGAAACAGAGAGAATGAGAGAGAGAGAGAGAGAGAGAGACATACAGGTAGAGGAGGGAGAGACAGATAGGGAGACATGCAGAGTGAGACAGAAAACGAGACAGGGATGTAGGGAGGCAGAATGAGAGAGAGAGGAGAAGCAGCAGCGGCAGCAGTTACTCCCGATAAAGAACCAGAGAAGAGAGGGGGGGGGGGGGATTTCATAGTTGACAAGAGCGAGAAAGCTGAGAGGGCCAGAAATGAAAAAGAAAGGGAGAGCTGAGTATTTGGATGAAAGAGGAGAGGGCAACAGAGAAAAGAGGAGAGGAGGGAGCAGACAGGGGAGAGAGGTTTAGACAGGGGGGGGGGGGTGAAATCAGGGGATTTGCAGGTGCAGCTTGAACAACCAATGACCTTAATGGTGCATTAAATCCAGCTGTTGCTTATCCAGACTTTTCCTCAATCCCCCTAACACCTTCGACTGCGCAATAGACTGCATGCAGCACCTCGGTTCCCACAAAGGAGCGAGTATGGCAGCAGAGGCTGAAGGAATGAGAAAAGAGCATGAAGACAGTGAGGGATCGGTGGCCGAGGAGATACTTGATCCTCAAGCGCAGAAATACGATTGACTGTGTGACTCCATCCACAGAGCGAAGATAAGGCGCATAGATAAAACAGGAAAAGTGGTAATGGAGGGTTGTGTTGACTCTCTCTCATGGCTTTGTCAATATTAGTAGAGTGAAAGGTCCAGATAAGAATGTGTACTACTAAAGGGCTGTATGGGAATCAAGATTTGGCTGGATAATAATTGGATAATATCTCAAGGGTGTGAAGCAAGAGCTGGGGAGGCTGAGAAAACCAGACAGAAGGAGAGAGCGAGAGAGAACATGTACTACTGTCAAAACGCTGTTCAAGATAACAATGGACCTTGGACTCAAAAACAGGAACCCTCTGTTTCCTGAGCTGGAGACCATAGCTGTGTTGTGTTGTCATTAGATGTGTGTGTGTGTGTGTGTGTGTGTGGATATGTTTGGGAAAAGGAAAGAGTGACTAAAAGTGCGTCACAATGTCCACGTTCCAGGGGTTTTGTCGCTGGTGGAAGAGAGAGAACTGATACTCGTCGAGTGCCCAAAGCACAGGAAGGAGACATGAGCCTGGCAAAACCAGCCGTAATCTTTGAAAGGTTCTTCTGGGAAATTTTGGTCTGGGAAGAAATTAAACAGACTGAGCCTGGCAGCTAAATGTCAGACCAATCGGTGAACTAAAAAGTAATGTTAATGGCCTTTATTGTGTCAGGCATAATTGTTCACGATGATAACCAAAACTCAACCAGTGGCAGGCTCCCTTCCTAATGCACGTCTTTAGGTCGTGTGTGTGCCTGTGTGTATTTCAGCCCTATTGTGTAATGAATTATAACAAAGTGTGAAAGATGTATTTCCCCAATGAGGGATTAATAAAGTACTTCTTTTATAGAAAATACACTAGAAATAAACATGATTCCATCACATAATGAAGTGCCCAACAAATAAAGACAAAACCGCTATCAAACGATTATCAGGTCTGTCAATGCTGAACACAGCATTTGAAGATTTTCCCTTCAAAAGCTGTGTTAAAAGTTTCCTTTTACGACATCAATACTTCAGACTTGTTTGTCAAGTTTTTGCATTTTGAGTTTGAAAGTCTCATGTCTCAAGCTTTGACTATTGATAGCCCAGCAAGTCCTTTGTTCTGCCAATCAAAGGTTAGGTTTGTGTTGTCTCCTTGAACGAGAGTACTTCTCAACACTCTTTTTGTGTGTCCAACTTGAAACGTCACCTGGCCCTCGCGGATTCCATTTGTGCCTGGACGGACCATGTTGAGTGGAGCAGAGTTTGTGGGATGACTTTACAAGAGGCTCCTCAGACAGGTGAGGTGACCACAAATCAAACTAGAAGCATCGGCCTGGAGCGGCCCCGTGATACAGCTCATCAGGGGTCCCAAATTCGAAGCAGAGCTGCCGAAAGTCTTGACGTTGATACACCGCTCATGAATATCCTTGAGCCAAGTTTATATTATGGACAGGGAGAGTCTGTATTAAATTGCAGAGATAATAGTTGTGAGACCCCTGCGCTACTTAGGGCCTGCTTAATGAAGTCCGGGGCTACGCAAGTGGGTGCGAGGTCAGAGTGCGGTCAAGTGTGACCAGTCTGAACCATGTGAGAATAGCACTTGTCTTGCCCTCGGTGCCCCCCGAGTAAAGGCACGCACCTGTTTCAGCTGCTGCTGTGACGGCCGCAGTGAAACAACAGAGGAATGCGCCCCCCCACCTACCCTTCTCTCTCTCTCTCTTTCTCTCTCTCTCTTTCTCTCTCTCTCCACGCTGTCCTAATGAATCCCATCACACGGCTTGTGTTTGTCCAACTAGTGCTTTGTTTGTTGACCTTTATAAGACGTCATTACTTATTATCTTCATGGGTTGTGTAATTCTGCCCCTTAACACAACCCCCTCAACCACGTCCACGGACCACAATGAGTGTGTGTGTGTGATCAAATGCTTCTTGTCAGTGTAACAGCCATTAACAATGAACAACGGGTATAAGCTTGATGATGTCTCCCTCCTCCCTCCATCCTTCCTCCCCTCTCACCCTGGAACACAATGTCCTTTAGCATTACCATTATTGACAGTGGAACTAATTGGCACATGGTTATGGAAGTTCCCCCTGGGCCATTTTAAATTGGACTGCACAATTTCCTTCGACATCTGATGGGCGAGTCTGTGCACGAGACCTGGGGAGGTATTGATTATAAATGTATTAATGTGGGTCAGTGCTGTGTGCTCGGCATGGGGCGGATGATGTAGGGCTGCATGTCTAGACTAGAACAAACTGACTTTATCTTGTGTTTACATCACGGATGGTAATGGGAGAAAGAGGGGAACGATGTCCGATAGTTTTATCATGCTCACTACATTGTTTTCCTTTGATAGATGCCTTGCACACAGGTGTTGGGGAGAAGTAGCTACTGTATGGGTGAATCTGACTGCTTACCGTATGCAGCTGTAAACCATCAACAGGGTAACACATCTCTTGCCAATACCACATTGATTTCAGGGCAGACATTGCCAACTTTATCACCTCATTTCACTGATGTAATGAAGGGGCTCTGGAGAAAATGGGCCACGCGTTAGAGAGCCAAACGTGGCAAGCTAAACATGAAGTTACATACAAAAACTCATTAAGTCCAGTCAGCATCACTGCCTGCATTCAATAAATTGCCTTTGGTCTCTCATTATGCAGACGATGTCCTTCGCTGCTCCACTAGATTAGGCCTGGCGTTCAGGGCTGGAGTCATGTTGCTTTGCATGATCGGAGGAATCATGGGGGTTCAGTGATCCGGGCACACATCGATATGCTGTTGATTGATTCCACAGGCTAATTACAATTTGCATTTAAATAAGCCACAGAGTTTAATGATTGAGAAGTATGTCAATAACCGCCACTGAAAGGATTACAGGTCAGTTCAGCAATCGGAATCACACAAATTCACTGTACATTTGTCGATGCCCTCTGTCATCAACTTTATGTTGGGAATGCAAAAGGTCAGGGATTATGGATTTGTCTGGGCAGTGGGTAATACCCTGAAAGCTGATTGTGGTCTGTGTGTGTCTGTCGATGCCCGTAAATGAAGTTGGTTTGGTGAGACAATTGCTCTGTTGTCTCGTCTATCTCCTGCTCTGGACATTAGTCATATTGTCCCCCCTCCCACCCCCCCTCTCTCCCCGCTCGTTCAACTCCAAAGTCTGCGACTGCTTGACCTCTCAGAAATCTGACCCCTGAGGCTCCTTGCCGCTCCCCCCAGGCACCTGCCAACCTTTCACCCCTTCACTGCGTGAGCATCTGGAAGGTGAGGAGGGACAGACGAGGCAGCCGGGGTGGGCCGTTGTCAAGTATTGACATGGTAACAGATAGGACCATGGAGTTGTCAGACTTCAGAGACATGGTTCGACTGTTTTTCTCTTCTCACAGATCAAGTACCAACTCCCCCTCCTCCTTTTGTGTACGCCTGTCGGTATGTGTTGTTTCACGTCTGTTTCTGTCTTTGTTTCTGTCTCCCACCCCCTGTCTGTCTTTTATTTCTTTCTTTCTGTACACACGGATCATGCAGGCTATGATGTATGCACAGCTGGTCTTGACAGAGCCGTCCAGGAAACGTGTGGTTTACGGATCCCCTGTTGACACACTGATTTGACTTGCCTTTCACTTTTCAGAGACCTGGAATTTTAACAGTGCAGGGGCTATTGAGGTCCGACTCAGCATGTTTTTGACCACGGTGGAGAACCACACAAAATATGCTGCGTCCTGATTTACTTACTCCCTGAATGGATCTGTCACATAGTACGTAAAGCTCAACCAGAAATCATGGTTTCTAACCACACGTGCAATGGTCCCACACCTGCTCACGCCATTTCTTACAAAGAATTTTGTGCCATTAGTCTGGCTAAAATGTTATTCCACACCTCGGTTTTATGGAAACAATAATATCCTACAGACAGACTGTAGAGATATATATCTGAAGTTACGCCAGCCTTAAAGGTACACTTTAGGGCCAAAAGCTGTGTAATATAGTTTGGTCCACTTCACACTCGTGATCCAAAAGACAGATTTTAATGGTTCAAACCAGTGAACCATTATTTTGGGTTCAGAATTAAATCGTTTCTAAAGGATAACATCCCCACATTGCAGATTGTAGTTAAACCTGAGATAGCTTTCATTTGAGTCACTTGGAGGCAGCGGGAACATAACCTCAACATATCATGACCTTTCTAAAAGGTAACTTTGGTATTTTTCAACCTGGACCCTGATATGGAAAGGAAAGGAAAACGAACTAAAAAGTTTTTCGATTACTTTTGGCTTGATCCGGTCTGTTTGTTATTGTGTCATGTGAACAGTGGAAAGTGAGAGTTGAAGAGAGAAGTGTTGTGGGGGTTTGTTGTGCTGGAGTACAGAGAAAGCGTAGCTTAGTCTGAAAGATTTTCAATGTCATGGTTGAATATTTAGGTGATTTCGACAGCGTGACCTCTCCGAAGGAGACTTTGTTCGATACAAAAACAAACAGACCGGATCAAGCAAAGGGTAAAGGTAAAGAAAAATGTTTTATTTCTCTGTAGGGTCCAAAAAGGTCTCTCTCTTGTCCGTCCACTTTGAGCTTTACAACGACTCTTCAGAATGGGACCACGTCCATATTTTACACCATCTACGGTCTTCATGCTAAGCTAAGCTACCCAGCTGCAGACCAAACGACTCATATTTAATGAACAAACACGAGAGTCGCATCGATCTTCTCATGTACTCTTAGCAAGCGGGCGAATAAGCGAATTTCCTGAGATGTCAAACTATTCCTGTAATGTGGCATTTGATGTCAGAGGGCACTCTAATTGTCCAATTGTGCACTGTGTGCAGTTTGATTTATGCAGTAAACTACCAAGCATTGCATAATACGCATTGCATCATTAAGCAGAGAAAAACAAAGTGCAATCCAATACAGGAGGATATGCCACTGGAGCGTAAATGTTAAACTGAATTAGCCCTGTGTCTTCTCTCACATTTGCAGTGCACTAGGTTACAGTATGTGGCCATATGGGCTCAGTGTAGCATTACTGTCACCCTTCATTTATTATAGTGAGGGAAGACGGCCCAGCCATGCCCCTCAAATCCTCTTTGCCAACATTTAGCTGATTGTTTCCCCCCCCCCCCACCTTCTACCTCTATTCAGATTACCAATGAGATAAAAGCAGGAAGTAGTATATTATTCATGCCGCTCCGTCTCATGGGTGGATGGATGGACGAGAAAGAGAAAAATAAATCTTTCAGCTGTGGCCACGTCTGGAAGAATAATATCGAGGCAGCGTTATTGAGTTTTAAGGCATGAGCAAACCGAATAAGAGATATGAATGACGTGAGTGTGATTAAATTGCTCCAGAAATAACCTGTTTCATATGGAGAGACAGAAATTAAGAGACGCCACCTCTTGTGATTGTAATGTGGAGGTTTGTGCTTATGAAGATGAATAATTAATCTTCAATCGAATGAAAAGTCCTCGGCTATAAAGCGCAGGGAGCAGCTGTCATGAACTGAGCTTGCAGCGGAAACACATTTCCAAATTTTATTCCACCCCCTGCCTACTTAATTCCTACTGCAGGCCTCCACCGCAGAGATCCACGTTAATGGTCTCAACTCAGCAGAATAGTTTCAAGCAGGTTCCCCATAAACAACGTATTCCTCTTCGGGCTGTAGAAACCACACAGCGGATTCAACAAACAAATCAGGTCTTGAACATGTGGTGTAGCTTCATGTCGCTTAAGACAGTTGGGTTAGAGGATTCCGACAGACTTTGTCTATGTGTTCTCCAGATGGCACCGCACACTGTCTCTCACAGATTGCATACAGCTTTTAGATCCTTCATATATTGCGACGATTCCCTCCCCCCCCATGCTCTCCCACTAAACCATGTTAAATGATGATCATGGAGATTATGTATTGGTAATTCCTGCCAGCTCTTTAAAAGAATGCCCATGCTGTGTGCTTAATACTTCGTGGAGGGATTATGCAGACCCTTACATGTGGTGTTGTGGCTGCATACCTCCAGTCAGACTAAACCCAATCTGTTACAGATTTGGAGTAAAGAAGAGAGGTGCAGCAAGCTCAAGGGGGTGGGTGGAGGGCTGTGCCGTGCTGTATTCATGTTTTACTGTACATTCCACTTCTTCTCTATCATGGGGGATCAGAGCTAAACCTCCCTTTGGTGGCAGTACTTTTATCTGTGTGTATTAGGATGTTAAAAAAGAACCTTGGCTTGTGTCAAGGCTGTGCGCTTTAGATATATATTGTTTCTCGATTCAACTCTTTTTTTTTTTCTTCTTCTAAAACATTTTTATTTTCCCTTTGTGGTCGAAGCAAACCCAAATCCCCCAACAGTTTCCCCTTTAATGTTGGTCCAATTAAACACACATGTGGATTTTCATATTGAAGCTCATAAAAGGTAAACGCCAGCGATTTACATTACATTTACATAAGGAATGCTAAGTACCTACACATGTGAGGTGTTAATATCTCTATCAAAAGCAGATGGTCATCACTATTCATTATCCAAGGTGTTTCATTGAGCCAGAATCTCTCCATCAAGTCTGTTTCCTATTTTAAACTGTGATTAGCCAATAGGTGGCGTCTTTTGCAATTTATCAAACTAAACTGATGTTCTATTCAGTAGATCAGAGGCCATGCAGGACTCAAGGACACGTATGTTACATCTGCTGTTAAGTGAACTTTTTATTGCATGTGTGTAAACAATAAAGTTTGATTCATGGTAATTCCTACACATGAACTCATACATTCATACAAGAGACCTTTTGGCAGGAAATGTTATTCTGTATATATCAAGACTTGGCATGAATCGTCTAGTTTTACTTTATGATGGTTGTCCAGATCGGCCAACAAATGTAAAGGTTTGTGTGCTGGTATAGAGTCATTTGTTATTATGGCTATCAGTGACAATCAATCAAAGTGTGGCAATGCATATATGGTAATAGTTAAACATATTTATTTTGCCAATGACTTTAAATTCTCCCTCTTTTCTTCATATCATTGTCTCATATTGCACCTTGTGTTATACACAGTACCTTTCAAAAGAATAAATAACAAGTGAACTGTAAGTAAAGCCAGAAACGGTGCTGTTAAATTAGAACGTAACAAAAAAAGGCAGGTAGTATATACTCCCACTAAAGTAAGAGATCCATAAAAGCAAATGTATAGTTTTAGGAGATTTGGAAAACGATGCCAATTTTTCCAGTTTCCAATTTTTAACAGCACATTTCAAAGTGTGAGGCTGACAACATCCTATAAAGAAGGACCATTTGATTGGAAAATGGGTCCAATTATTTTTCTTTCCAAATATAAATATTCTGACCATTACAATAGCTGCAGTGTGTTCAGATGAGGTTGGAGATATCTGCCTTCTACAATGACTTGCTGCACTCTAGTGGTGAAACAGGAGAGCGCCATCCTCTCGGAGAAGATTGCAACTGTGAAAATATGGATGGAGCAGAATTCAAATCAGGCAAAAGCAACATCAAAAGGAAACAGAAGGTGTTTTAGTAATTCAAATTTGCGTTTATTTAGTGTGTATGTACTTAGTTAATTTTTCTTTTGCAAATATTCTGCCAGCAGGTGACGTTCACATGGATTTAATCTACTAGTCGTTTCATAAGAAGCACTGCTCATTAACTTACAATCAAGCGAGGTTGAAAAAAACACCAAAAAAAAGTATTGTTTGCAAGAAAACAACTTTTCACCGTCAATCAATGCTGTTATCAGTCAAACCACACGCACCCATGCGCATAGGCAAGCAAACACACACACACACACACACACATCAGACTCATGTCTTTGAAACACAAAACAGCAATGCACAGAATCGCGGGAGTGATTAGCTGTGCAGCAGAGGTATAATTGGAGCTTCTAATTACAGTATTGTTCCTCTCTATCTCTAATTTACCACATTTACATCCCAGAAAAATAATAACTTTGGTTGGGGATCATAACGAGTGAAATCTGTGTCGTTAAACACAAGTTTAGTTATAGATTCAATAGTCAAGGCCTTTTATTCTTTTTACATACACATATATATCTCTAAAACATAAGAGTTCTTAAGCTTTAAACATTAAGGGCATGAAATAACAGAGTAAAAGCTTCTACAGGGAGGACGACATTGTGTGGCGCTGTATCTACATTAGCTTTATAAATGTATGCAATATAGCCTGGCTACAAGTGCAAGCATCAAAGATATAACATAATAATAAGTAATACTTAAGCAATAACTCTTGCAAAACTTTATATAACAAAAATGTTGGAAACTTAATTACATTGCATATTTGTTGCTATAGAAACATCTTCTGGTACAAAGAAAATTAAATACAAAACAAAATCGCTGAGATTTCTAGCTTTTCGCTCTAGCTGAGTAAATACTTCACAATTACCAATTACATTCCAAATAACCATATGACTTCAGATCAGCCGTCAGTTGTTCTGTGAACTAGAGACCCGGGGTTGGATGGTTACCCTTCTGACCGGAGTCTGGTCCGCATTGCGATTGGCTACCAGCTCCTGCAGCTGCAGAGCCCCCCCGCCAATGAAGCAGAAAGCCGGGCACACGGGGCCGGAGCAATCCACGTGGCCTTCCCACAGAGGCCGAAGGGAGTGGGCGTCGTAGAAGGTGACGCGACCCTTCTCAAAGTCGAGGCACACGCCGAGCCGAGGGGGCAGCGGGTAGGTGACGCCCGCGGACGAGGAGGGGCTGTTGCCGTTGGTGATGGGGTCTCGGATACCGTTCCCATGGCTACTGTGGTGGTGGTAGTTGTGCTGGGGCAGGTAGATCTTACCCATCCCCATCGTGAGGAAGCAGAATGGCGGGGCGGAGTCCAGAGCATCCTCTGCTCCGCTGTCATGACCACTGTCCGGGTCGTAGCTGGAGGGAGAGCGCAGTTTGAAAACAATTATTATGGATGAGTCATCTGCTTATGTTACACTGCTTATTCACTTGTATCTGTTGTTACGGACAGTGGCAACGAAACATTCAGTTCCTTTACTTAAATATAAGTACCAATACATCAAGGTAAAAATACTCCAATACAGCAACGTAAAAATATTCCAAAACAAAAGTCCTGCATTCAAAGTCCTACTCACAAAAGTACTAGCAGCAAAATGCACCTAAAGTATCAAACAAAAAAGTACTCCTTCTACAAAATGGCCCTTGTGAGTGACATGTTATTCTATGTCTTTATTGCAGAAATCTGTAATTCAAGGGCACCGTCTCTGCATCCAGCTCTCAGTGCCGCCCAAGACGATTGTGATTGAGTGCTTTTGAACCTTGCCTGATCTTTTTGAACTTTAGATTTTCTTATACCCATTTGGAATTGTTTGCCTGTTTGGACTGCCTTTCCAGGTTTTTGACCAGTTTTCATGCCTTAATGTGCTTTGTCTGCATTTGGGTCGTATCCCTGTTGCCTCATACTCACCAACTGTGACAAAATTCAATTTCCTCCAATGTGTTTTTTTTAAATGTAAAATCCTAACAGGAAAAGTTTCTAGTAACTCAATCTGTCAATTCAAATGTAGAGAATATAAATGCATTATATTCCCCCCTGAAATACCCAAGTCAAGTACCTGAACTACTACTACAGGTACTCACCGGGGACTGGCCATGTCTTGTGGAAGGTGAAACCACTCCTGCAGTTTAGATTCCAGACCAACTCCCACCTGTTCAAAAAGAAAAAAGCAATCAATTTGTAATTAACTAAACATTTATCTTGTCGAAAATCTTTACACAACAGATTGATGTAGTTCTCTATTTCCCTATTTGGTTATTTTAGGGAAGCAGAAACACAAACATCATTGTTCCGTACTACTAATAGTGGAAACACTAATTTTAGAATGTGCAGTGGTACAATGCAGGCTAGGTTACTGTCAATCGAATCTGATCAGTGATGGAGTTTTAAATTTGTAAAAAGTAATAGTTTTGTTTAAAACTTCAACTATAATTGTTGCTTATGTTGTCAGAAATATTATCATCGAGAAAAACTTGAAACCAAACCTTCCACATACTGTCAGTATGCACTAATATTATGTAGTATTCAGTACATAAGATATGTAGAATTTACTTCTAGACTTGACTAACCTTCACGAGGTAAGACCCAGGCTCCACTGAGCATGCCCAGTAGTGCCTTCCCTGTGTAATAGCCACATCCCCCACTAGGAGGTCTGAGGTCAGGTGACAGGAAGTGAGGGCGTGGTCAGCGGCCTGCAGCAGGGACAGACCGGGGACGCTGCGAGCACAGCGCTGCTCTTTACTGACCACCAGCCGGTCGGCATGAAGACCCCAGCGAGAGTCCAGGTAGAAGTTGAGCACTGGGAGGAGACAGGGAGGTAGGACACAGCAGAGAAAAGGAAAAGGGGGGGGGGGGGATAGAGAGAGAAGGGAGGGGGGAAGAATTAGACGTGAGGGGAAGGGGAGGACAAAGAGACATGTGCATTCAAAAATTACATATAGGGGTTTTAGTAACGGCAGGAGACGTTTGGGAGGCAACAGAGGGAAAGTGGTACAGATTTACAGTCCGGAAGCAGCAAGGAGAAGAGAAATGAGGAGAATAGGAAGCAATTGAGAGGAGAGACTAGGGGGAGAGGGCAGGCATGCACCTCCGCACAGCAGCACTGGAAGAGAAAAGGACACTCCTCTATAAATTGATGACTCGGGGAGTAAAATACGGAAGGTATCACAAAGAAGCTCCGGCTATGGGGAGTGCAGATTTTTCCAAAGGAAGTACAATTTACTGAGGGAACATACGCAGTAGCAGGGAGGAAAAACAGCCTACTGGGGCACAAGGAAGTCACCAATCACTCAACTCAACCAATCAAAAAGCCCCGGATCGGATTCCGATCCATGTTGTTAAGCCTTGCATCTTAACAAACTGCAAACCTCATCAGCGCTCTGACAGATCTCGCCACAGAGCGGGAGGCGAGGGGGTGAGATTGGGGTTCTAGATGGGTGTGGAAGAACAGAGGATGCATGGGATGACCAGGAAGAGAAAGAGGAGAAGAGCATGAGGATACAGCGGGGTGGTCAAGAGATATGAATGCACTTCTTACGTTCCGTAGGAGGCACGTAGGTTGGCAGCGTGGAAGGAGCGCGGAAGAGAGTGACAAGTAAAAAGCTGTGAAATGGAAATAAAACATGAGAGAGGGATGAAGTAATAAAAGAGTGAGAAAGTGGTGGAAGAAAAATTGGAGAAGAGAAGATAGGAATGGGCAGAAAAAAAGAGAATGAATTATTAACTGCTCATCATGGAAACCATCCCATATGCTTTTAAATAATAGCAGGTGTGAAGAGATGAATGGCTCCTGGGTGACAGAAACTACAGCTTGCTGTTTGGTTATAATGACATTTTTTGTAGCTATCATACACGTGTCACTGACCATTAACCAAAAATAGAAGAAATACCCTTGCATAGTTGAGTGGAAGATGCAAAATGAAATGTATAAATAAGACATTCTGGACACTTTATGGTGGTGAGGGACGATCCCGTCTTCAAACTCTGTCTTCATTTGATCTCAACTACACACCTGTAAAATTTCATGATTGAATCTTGTCCGGTTGTGACGCTATCGCAGTGACACAATTTGTACACATACAGACATACAGAAATATAAACGCCTGGCAAAGTACTCAAAACCGCGTTGTGGTAGTTCCGCTACAGTAGATGTCTGCAGGACCACATTTTGCCATAATGACTCACACACACAGTGGGGCACTACCAAACTAGGGCAGAGTTTGACCCCTTCTTACACCAAAAAACGTGTTCTCTCACCTGGTGCAGGAGGGGTGTGCAGGTACACCTCCTCGCTGTACTCCCCGTAGCCGGCCTTGTTGCAGCCTCTCACCCGCAGCACGTACACGCTGTCCATTTCCAACCTGTCGATCACCGCGCTGGTCCCGCTCACTTCATCCAATCGCTGCCAGCCCCAGCGGGCGGCAGACAATCCTCCTCTGACGCCGCCTCTAGACGCTCCTCCCGGTACCACACCCCGGCGGCGATACTCGACGGAGAAGTGCCAGGCAGACACAGAGTCTTGGGGCAGTCGCCAGCACAGAAAGAGCTGGTCATAGGCCAGGGTGTGCTGGGTATCAATCACTGGAGCCAGTGGAGCTGTGACAGAAATAGTTTTAATGTACACGAATAACTGAAATCTAGAAGTTTAACGTGTGATAGTTGTACTACCACCTTCACTTCACCGATTAACCTACTATGTTACTCTTCTTCATAAGACAGTTTAAGAGAGATAAGAAAGCTGTCAAAAAGCTCCTGTCGTCTTCTACTCCCTTCCTTTCTTATCGTGTTCCCCACCCTTTCCCTTCCGCTCCCATCCTCCCATCACTCCCCTCCTCACCCTGGATGAAGTTCAACTCTGTCAGGAGTTTGAGTTCTTTGGAGACGTCCAGCTGGAAATGTCTGAAGGATGGGTCAGCAGCCAGAGTGAAATGCTCGAGATTCTCAATTGCTTTGCTGAACCTGATGCAGCAGGGGTGGGGGGGGGGGGGGGGGAGGGGGGGGGAGGGGGGAGGAGGGGAGCGGAAGGGGGGGGGGGGGGAACAGGGAGAGCAGTGTTAGAATAATTAAGGAGGAACAGTGAGGGCTGAAACAGACTGATGAGGAGGAAAGGGTGTATGATTACCTTTAAAAGATTAGGCTGACGTCGTTCTTTGTTATTCTTAGTGTCAACAAATACCAAAAAAAGATTTTAAAAACAATAATGCGTCTTTGTCGCTCAATCACAAGCCATTACATTCTACTAAAGATGGGTTACAAATGTATTGTTTTATTAAGTCGTTATTTACAGCTGGGCA
Organism: Anarrhichthys ocellatus; assembly: GCF_004355925.1. Lineage (NCBI taxonomy): Eukaryota > Metazoa > Chordata > Actinopteri > Perciformes > Anarhichadidae > Anarrhichthys > Anarrhichthys ocellatus. The sequence continues at coordinate 2,441,690 of NW_022280065.1, read as the reverse complement.
CTGTAGTTCTTCGCTAACGTTTCTCAAACACAAGTACATCGTGCATTTCTTGGGGACTATTTTAAGCTGCGGATTCATACATATTTGGTGCACTAGTGAGTATTTATGCGAGAAACACGTCAGCCAGTGACACGGTGTGGCACACTGATGTGGAGAGACGAATGAGCTTTATTCAGGCTTTGGCTACAGAGGCGGTACTTGTTAGTAGGATCAGTTTATTGCTGTTTTTATATGGATTTGCCGACAATAACAATTATATAGAACATCATTATCATTTAAGACTATTTTGTTTTTGAATGCAAAATAATCACTGACTAGGTGTGAGTAAAAGCTGTACGAATGGGAGAACAAACGAAAGGAATCTAACAAAGGAAGAAAAACTAACCTAAGATCAGTTCAATGGCAGCAGAGAGCTATGCCAAAACAAATAAGATACGACAAGCAAATAGAAAACCTGTTATGGGTCTGGCGAGCGGCCTGCACAAAGCAGGGCTGGTCTGTCTCTTTCAGCAGCTCCTGGGTAAACGCCATGAGCCCCGTGTGTTCCATCAAGCCCCGCCTTTCCGCCACTTGAGCGGACAGCGCCTCGCCTCGTTTCTTGCGCGCCACCTCCAGAGCCTGTGTGAGCGAAGCGTGGCGCTCGGCCAGAGCAGCCGTCAGATCCCTGATGCTCTGAGCCAGCTGCTCTCTGGCTGACACACTGTTCACCTGTTGAAGAACAACGCAGACGGGCCGGCTCAAACCTTTGGCAACATCCAGCTTTCATTGAGTGAAAGTCGGATGCTGAGGTAGACTGTCGAGTCAGACAGGTTCGATCACACATAAAATTGGATGATGACATGCCATTGACATTTTATATTAGCCTATCCTATGTAGCACTTATAAGCAGGAAATAGACAATTAATAAAGATTTGTAACACACTAAAATGTAGTTGCAGTCAGATATAAGGACATTATCTTATTACTATTGTATTCGTCAACAATCACGCCACAACTCCTCCTGTAAAACATCAATTACTGGCATGTAAATAGATAATAAGTAACAATGTACCATATAATGAATATAAAAGGTACAGTATTTCTACACATGTATTAATATTAAGTATTTATGCAATATATTGATTAATTGAATGTTATTTCTGCCGTATTCTTTTATTCGAGACCCTTCTTCACTCTCATGACAACTTAGCAAACCCAACCAGCAGATGGAGGCCATGATTTAAAGCTTAAAAAGCTCCAGGAGGAAGTAAGTTACTGTCCTCATGGGTTTTGAAATTTATAAACCATATTAAACTGGCCTATAAATTATTTGTACATACGTAAAAACTTCGTTATCAGTCTATAATTAAAGGTTAATACTCCAGTTATGTCACAGGCTTATTGTTGATAAATACAATAATAATACAAATACAATAATAAAGACTTCAACAAAATCCATATATATGATTAAAGCTATGAGTAAAGCTTAATAATATTGTGTTATAAACAATGTATGAATTTTCAAAAGTTGTGTGTGAGGTCGCAAAGAAAAGACAAGTCTGTCAAAGAAGCTGCTAAAAAAAACATCTCTGCAGTTTTATGGTGTTTAGCTGCTGACTGGTGTTACAGTAATTCTATGTTCAGCAACATTTTAAGAATTAATCACCTCAGTCTGAGTGATGGAGCTCTCCAGCTGGGTAATCTGGGACAGAACTGTGTCCTGGTTGGACAGAATGTAGTTCATCTCCTTCGTAATCTTCTCCTGTCAAATAAACAGCAACAACACGAAATGCATACAACAAATACGCATCAGACGGCTTAATGGTTACACATTAACTCTGCAACACTTACTGCACTGCTCTGTAGTACTGTACGATGCTCGTCTCTCATACACTGAAAGCTGTTTTTCAACATTTTGAAATAAAGCCTTAAAGTCCTTTACTGATAAAAAAAGTATTGCCTGGGTCCAGAAGCTTTGAATTCCTCCACTCCAGCGAGTATGTGCCGACAATTCTGTCTGATATTAGGCAAATACAAGTATCAATTTCAATCATATATGTCTACTTCTATGTTTAACTGAGTTTGTCAGAACTATCCTTTGTATCAAGCCTTTCATTTTGCAGAGCATTTAGAGGAACCCAGTCCAGACTATGTGGGATTCAGAGTCGTACCTTCAGGGCTTGGTATGCGTGGGCCACTGGCAGGATCTTGTGTCCTGTGTGGACGCGGCGCAGTTTGCAGAGAGGGCAGAGCAGCCGCTGACAGGACCTGCAGTAGAACTGCAGCTTCTCCTGGTCATGCTCCGGACAGGTCAGAACCTGAGGACAAGAGCTAAATTACATCTCAACGTATTTATCTACGGCACATTTTACCTCCAGGGAGAAAGAGACGATTATTATAAGGAAGTGTGTATGTGTACGTAACATCACAGCGCCACATGGCCCAACAGCAGTCAGAAGGTCCAGAAAAAACATAGTTAAGAATAGCTAATTTTAATTTTAAAGTTTTAATGTATACATACATATTTTTGTTCTTGTTTGTTATTTCATCACTGTGGTTGCTGGCCCAACAACCTGCTGCAAATCTATTACAAAAATATCAGACTTTTGTGTTCAAGTCAAAAAATAAGATCTGTGTCATATTTCGAGTGTACAAAAATCTTGGAACCGCTTTCTAATAATGCACCGTTTATAAGTGCTTTACAAGTTGTGAGAAACTGGTTCATTGTGTTGAATGCATCATTTCTGACGCTTTATTGATCTGCTTTTGGTCGCCAGGTTGTGAAAAATGATCTCACTTCAGGATTACACTTTATATTTTCATCTAGCTCTTTTATTAATCAATAGGACCCTCAAAATGCATGCTGAATGGCTTATTGGAAAGTGAGGAATCCATGAGTAGTTATTAAAATATTACCATGATTTATACTTGGATTATTAACACATAGAAAGGATCACAACACCAATCAAAGAAATGTCTTCACAACCTAGCAAATTGTTTTATGTTTGGCATACAACTTATCTGTGAAGCATGAGTTAAGGATAAATCAACCACAATTGAAGCCAGTAGTTATGACTTATACATCTGTATAAAGGGTGCCTTATTACAAAGTTGTACCAAAGGTTTTAAAATGTTTTTGAAATAATTGGTTTAATCTCTGCAAGTTCATGATATGTTATTATTAAAAATGTAGATTAACAGTGATTGTTCCAAAGTCTTACCTTTGGTCTGAAGTTGAGCGTCGGCTGGATATGTTCGTGTTGTGCTCGTGGCGTCCCCCACGGGTGATACAGCTTGAAACACTCGTTACAGAAATTGGCCCTGCAGTCAGCGCAGCCCTTGGTGGCCTCCAGAGCTTGAGGAGGTTTACAGAACTGGCACATCACAGCCACACTGCCCAGACTCACTGTGTGTCTGTACCTGGTAGTGATAGAAAGACGGATTTAACCTTTAAGCAGGCTTGTTCCATTGTGATCTCATGACTTTTTATGAAGAGAGATCTGCCAACAAACAGAAAGGTGCACTCAGTGCAGATGTACACCAGGTGTGTCTGCAACAACCGTTGCTGTAATGTTTGATGTAATGCAACCCACAGACGGCTAAACCCCCGACTAGACTGAAAGTCATCTAGACGCGCTTTTCACCTGCGTTTTCCACCTGTATGTCTCACACAACAGATACACTATCATTTAATCTATGCAGATGTCTGCACCGGCTGTGTGCATAAGCGCATCTCAGATTCATCTCATGGAAGCATTTATTTAAGCTCCATGTCTATTTTTTTGGCAATCTGCCTGTAAACGCGAGGTTAATGCCCAATAAAACAGCACAGCATGACTGTGTCTCTGGCTGCATAGCAGCTGCATGGCAGCCGCAGAGCGGCGGTAATGCAGTCAGCTGTGTGTGTAGTTCCGTTAGCTGTTAGCCAAACACACCATCCAAAACAAAGTGTGAAACGGTTTTCCCTCACTCTGTCTCTGGCCGCAGAGCAGCCGCAGAGCAGCCGCAGAGCAGCGGTGATGAAACCCTACTACCCAGTTGCCGGTTAAGAGTAGTGGTCCAGCAGTCGGCATACAGCAGTCCAATCAATGTCGGTATCAAACAAGCAAAGAAAGGTGTCCTAACAAAGTGTGAGTCACTGCAACACCGAGACGTCCTTTGAGCATGCAGCCATAAACGAGCACCATAAAATATTATGCAGTTTGGTGCAGCGGTATGCCAGATTAGCCATGGACAGACACAGAGATGCGCACTTACATTCTCTCTCAGACACACACACACACATACGGGTTAAAGTCAAAAGCTTAAATCTATTATAGACATGAGTAAAATTCTAATCAAAAGAAATGTAAAGGTTTTGAACACAATTAAATGAGAGGGCAAAAGGCCCACTGTGAGAGAGAGAGCCAAGTGGTATTGAATGGGTTATAAAGTGAGCACGAAGCCACTGGACTATGCAAGCACACAGTCAGCCTTGGTAGCTACAATATGTTGCAGTGCACACTCCGCAGGATTCATCAACAGCTGAGTTGTTGCTGAATAATTACAATCCAAATGGGACATGTTCCCACACCCTCTGTTTTTCCCGCCCAAATCAACTACTCATGTGCATTTGGCACAAAACACCATAACCACTGAAGGACAAGATCCCTGTGTGGGTACTTTTGTGCATATTTTTGCATTTCACTTTTTTGGCTGAAAAGGGTGTGTGTGTGTGTGTGTGTGTGTGTGTGTGTGTGGTACCTACCTCTCCACTATACGCTCTAAGGTGAGGTTGCGCAGACAGTCAGTAAGGCCCTTCTCTCCCAGCTCGTGTGTGTGTGTGTGGTACCTACCTCTCCACTATACGCTCTAAGGTGAGGTTGCGCAGACAGTCAGTAAGGCCCTTCTCTCCCAGCTCAACATCTCGGCCGCACGGGATACAGGGGAACATCATCACCAGGGGTGGGCCCTCCTTACGGCGACGCCCCGGATACGTGCCGTATCCCGGAGACCGGGGCATGGATGGCGAAGACGGGTGGGGACCTCAAACCAAGAAGAAAAGCCAGTTATGAGCAGAGGGAGACAGAAAACGACAGTGGATCAAGGGAAGGTTTGCGTGTAATCACATGGTTTGCATATCAGTATGCAATCCAAATCACTCGCATCAAAAAAAGCCCCCGTTTTTATCCACACAAGACATAAATGTCCCCCTCGACAGATTAAATCGATATGGCGGAAGAAGAAGCATTCCAAACCTGCCCGCAGCACGCGGTCAATAGGTCGCTGCTCAGCTTTAGGTGTAGGCCTTCGGGCCTGACGGGGGGAGCGGGTGTTGGGTGTGGAGGCTGGGGAGTTTGGCTCCGGGGGCAGATCCGGAGGCGGGTAGCCGTTTGCCACCAAGACCTCCGAGGCACACATGAGGCAGACACTGTGCTGGCATGGCAGGACCACGGGCTGTTTGACTATGTCCTTACACACGGTGCAATGCAGCTCATTCTCCAGGCTCTTCATGTTGGACTGTCGGAGGCAAAGAGGTGAGGGGTTATGATCTGCACAATGTAAGAGCATGTAACACACAGAGAGGTAGAAATGTGCACAATTAGCCTGTAAGGGGAAAAGTAAAGCTTGCAGGTGTCATTTTAAGTTTTTCACTAATTATAAGTTACCGAATACCGAACAATATTTGTATGAGAAATATAAATCCCTAACCCTTTTATTAAAAAATCATTTTCATTTAACAAAAACAGCAAAAGCTTTGAAAAAAATCTAATTTTGTGTGAACAAGAAAATCTGCAACATTTTGATTTAAATCAGAAAACTATCTGACAAAAGACTAAGCAAATTGTTAAGATTTTAGGAATCTGACCAGGCACTCAAAGCCAATTTTCTGTACTTGACAGTTTTCTGTACACATTCTAGTCGGTACCACCGAGGAGGTTCAACATCACATGAGATAGAGAGACTGAACTGAGAGAGAGAGAGAGACGTGGCAATGGGAAAAAGCTGTCCCAGGCGACATAGGGCATCATTCTTGTTAAATATAGAAAAAGGCCAGGCATTAATTATTGAACCACTGCAGAGTGCATCCCTTAAACCGCAGCTCTGCACATCAACATGAGCTCTTTAGCCATTAGTCACATATGCTTTTGGATAAGCAAGAGATGGCCTTTTCAGTCTTCATGGCATATTTTTTTACTCTGTATTTACTCAGAAGTAAATAGTGACCCATCATGAAATCGATAACAAGGAATAATTCACTGTACAAAGACACATTTGTCATATAAGATTTGCCACATAATGTACAGATTATTGGAGTTGTTTCTTTGTATTTAGGCGAGCTTCTCAAGTATACCTCTCTGCTGAATCAGCACCTTCAGTACTCGATGTAACCACAGTGGCCAGAGGTGGGGATAGTTGAGGGGGCGGGGGGTGTGAAAAGCTGCACCTCTGAGGCAGTAAGCATGTTGAAGTCCTGCTCAAGGACATTGGATAGAAAAGGACTCTGGCTGTTGCAGTAACCTCCACAGACTTCACAGCTACAGTCGGTCCAACCAAAAGACTACCGTGCCTCATTAACAATGAGACGGTCGAAGGGACCTGTTCCTTTAGCCATTTCTCCTCGCTGGTGTTATAATTACTCACTTTTAGTGTTCAGTCAGCATCTCTTTGTTGCAATAAGATGCCCTTGACTCACAACCTCAACCTGCAGCCCATCATAGTGTTAGCAGGGCCAGAGTCAGTAGGCAAAAGACAAACTGACAGACGGTGCTGCTGCTGCACAGACGGGTTTGGGGGGCTGTGATGTGATGAGATGCAGCATCGGGACAGCTTATCACAGCACACCAGAAACCGCTGTTAACACCCATGATTCTGGGGATGTGGATGCAGAATTAGGGGATAATACAGAGGGGATCATACAGTAAAATGTACATTTGATTTTAAGGCCAGGAGCTCACACAGTGTTACACAGCTGGACGAAAATTCACAAATCGGACTACAAGTGGATTGTGGAAAGTAATATCTTCCCAGTTTACATAGTCAAATATAATAACAGCTGCCGATACGTTTGAGACAGAATTAGTCTGCAGCGGGAGGAAAGAAACCCACTTAGACCTATATAGGCTACCCTATACTGAAGCATTACATTGGAGTAATTGGATTAATCAAAATAACCTACATTCCTCCTCAGTGAAGCCCAGTCGCTCTGTGTCATTCTCCAATGTCAACTCCGGCCTGCCTTTCTCTTCTCTAGCAATGTTGCCTATCGCAGTTTCAGCCTATTACAATCCCAGCAGGCTACAGGCTATGCAGCACGACGGACTGTGGCTGTGTTGTATACATCGCCGGTGGATAGTGCGCACTGCTAGTGCTGAGCCCAGCGCGGTGAAGGCGTGAAACAGGCGATGCGACATCCTTACCTTCACCTGGAATCTAGGCGCCATGGCAGCAGACTACGTGTGTAACTCCAGCATCAACGGAGCGCTGCGCGTCTCTTGGAAAGAAGGGGAGGGGTTTGAGGCATGATTTTATCGCGAGCGATGAGCCCTCCGCGCCGGTTAGATGGGTTTTGCACGAAACGACCGTAGTGGCTGATTCGACAACACCAGAAATCATGCTTGTTTTCTGAGCTGTTTTAATGTGGTATGTGCTGTAACATAGGGTGCTGCAACATATAGTCGGCCCCGGTGCTCTATTTGTAACCATCTGCTACAGCACGCTCAGAGCCTTTTTTTTCCTCCCCTTAATTGCCTCAGCATCCGAAGGTCCTGCATCCCGTCTCCATGGAAACGACCATCCCGCGAGCCCCCAAAAATAGAAACGTGTCTTTTCACTCTGCACTCACGCTGTTTTGACATTTAATAATGGAGCACGCTAGTATATAATTAGAAAAAGAGCATGCTTTCCTCCATTTCTGAGGAGCAATTTAGTCTGGTGCACTGAGGCATTTTAGGACCTCCGTTAACGTGAGTTTCAGCATCAAGACAACATAACGAACGATTGTGTACCACGATTGAGGATGGACAATATGTTATGGCTATTTTAGAAAATGAATTACATTTTATTTCAACAGCCTTTCTCCTGGGTGCAGAAAAATATATGGAAGGCCAATTTGACATAAATGGATGCGGCAGGTGAAACATGGAGACGTGCCATCCAAGCGGTTCTCCATTTCAAAATGCAGGCTGTATTCGAATAAGAATTTCTTTAAAATATGTATCGTAATGTGATTATACAACCAGTGACAACACATACACAGTCATATTATACTCACACTTATACGAACCAATGCTTCCATCGTTGATGTGGCTGTTTTTAAATCCATCTCTGCCATTTTAAGAAAATAGCTGCCTCTTGGTTTTATCATCTGGACACAAATCGCGATGTATCTAGGCCATACACCATACGGTACATATACAAAACTATTCCCTATAATAAAATCTTTGCCCGTTTACCGTGTGGTAAATTCCTTGTTTTCTTAAGATTTTTTTTCAAAAGACACTCGATCTGGGTTTTTTACGCACGAAAAACCAAAAAGCAGAAAAACATCTTCTGAATAAAAAAAACATATGAAGCCACCGTTTTCTAAATATGTTGTTATGTATATCCACTCTAAGAGATGCCTGTGGCTTTATTCCTCACCCAGACATCCTGCCCCCCACCCTTCCCATCCCGCAACGGACGCCTTCAAATGATGTGGCACACAGCGGGCTGGAAGCTTGATGCCATAGCGGTCTGAATCCAATATTATAAACAATAGTGAATCTCTCATCAAGCTGCATATTGTTTCCTCAATGACATCTTCGACCGTTACAGAAATGTAAAGCCGTGGAGACGGAAAACGTTTTCAGGATCCTCAGAAAATAATCTGTTAGCCCCGCACAGCTGTGGGGAAGAAATGCCCCATGGGTGTGGAAAAAATACTCTTTGGCCACTATGTGGCGCTGCGCCTCGGGTTTAACTGTAAACACAGAATGTCACTGGCAACATTACCTGGGATGAAGCGTTATGTTAATAATATATCATGTGATTATTACTACTGATGCAGTAACATGTAAACAAGACTTTACTACAGCTGGTGGATGTGGAGCGAATTTGAACAAGGTTTTATAACTCACATGCAGTTTAATCATCAGTGCATCATGTACTATACAATTATGGCTTGTACGCAAAGTAAGATGTCAATTAAATTGCAAAAGGTCTTTTTCATATTTACTGTATGTATTTCTATTTATTTTATTTTATTGACTTAATTAGTAGACATTTGGATGTTTTCCTATATATAGCGGAACAAGATAAACAAAAATTACTGGGGAAAGTAGAGTGTGACATATTCAATGTTCGTCCTTTCCAGCAATGTGGGGTCAAGTCCACATCAGCATGTGTGGTTACTTTTTAACTTTCACCACAAAAATCTTTTATGGTAAGATTGATCAATATGTTTGTCCACTAGATAGCGCTTAAACACTGTATGCACATAACATAACATTACGATACTTAATATTGTGTATTCTTTTCTTTTCATAGTTTGATGCATAATAGACAGTAATCACAGCTCTTCACTTGAACGTGTAATTCACGAAAGGATACATTCAATCAAGCCACAGCAGACAGATAGTACGAAAGCCAATTTGTGGGGAAACATTGCATTAGTTCTGTATTAAATCATACTCTCTTGCAATATCAGAGCCAGACTGCACAGAATGTAGAAACTCAACGAAGAAAGCTTCGTGTGAGTGGAAACTTCTGGGTCCGTCTGCTGGTTTAGCCCAATGGACACTAGAGAATACAAAGACACATTTGTGTTCTAGTTTGCTAGTTCAGTTAAGCTGCTGCTTGTGCAGTTAAGTTGGATTTCATTGACCGTGACACAAACAGAATAGCTCTTGCATGAGTACGGCTTAATTCATCACAAGACTCCTGTGGAAGAAGTACTGAGACTTCACTTGAGTAAAAGCAAAACCATACAAATATCAACAATGTTTTACAAAGTAAAATTCCTGCTTTCAAAAGGATACTTAAGTAAAAGCACAGACATATTGTCAGCAAAATGAACTCAAAGTATCAAAAGTAAAAGTACCCATCATTGATCATGGTCATTTACAGTGTAAGCAACATTTTAATGTTGTAGCTAGTTGAGGTTGGGCTCATTCTAACTGCTTTATATACTGCTGGGTTGTTCAATCTTTAACAATGCATCATGTCATATGAACTCATCATATGTAAATGTTATATCTTTAAAGTGTCTGTATAGCTGTCAGATAAATATGGTGCAGATAAAAAAATAGCTTTTTCCTCTGAATTTTAGTGGAGTTGATGTATGAAGTAGCATCAAATAGAAATACTCAGATGACATACAAGTACCTCCAAATTGTTCTTAGATTTGAGTAAATGTACTTACATATACATTCCACCGCTTGAGTTTGCATTGCAGAGAAAAAAACAGCAGCAGCAGCTCTGGGTATTTGTATTTTCAATATGGGAACAAATACATTATTTGTCATATAAACACAGAAACACATCCATTGACCATAATGTTGTAGAAACTAAACAGTATGCCGGTCCTCAGTCGTATTACTAATTATATCCACAAGGTGGTGACAAAGAGCTCTATTCAGGCATCTCCTCAATCAATTGCAATAGAAATGTAAACTTTTACCACTGCTCTTGAGTTATCTGACATATTTATTCAATTTTCAGATTCATATTTTCCAAATTAGTTTTCAAAGATATAAGTTGATTCATGGATGTAATTGTTCAAATTAGAGACATTAAAAACAAAACTTGCACATTAATGCATCACTAATCCAAGATTAAAATATACAAAACATAATGCTGACAGGGCCTATTATTGATAATAAGTAGCCTACTTTTACTTGGGAAGTATATCTTACTGATAATAGGTTACTTTTGAAGATCTTGAATACTTTTACTTGCAATGAAGTGTTTATTTTATATTATAGTATACCTAAGTTAAGCGTCTGGATACTTATTTCACCACTGCTAAGGTCCACATCTTATAGTTACATTTTACATTTCTCAAATCCCCGCTCAGTCAGTCCATGAGCACGAGAGGAGAATATCACTCATTGGACAAACAGACCGCAGTGCAGAGATACTAATACTGTTAGTAAGAGCCATGCATTTACATTTTCTACTTTATTAAAAGTACAAAGCATTAAAATATACTTAAAGTACCAACAAGGAACAACACTGTAAACTATTATTGACTTTAGCACACTGTGTACATTGTTGCATGTGTTGGCAGTCACTGAGAGACTTTGTGTGGTTCAAACAAAGCTGCTGATTACATCGAGCCCCATTCATTAACTCCACCATGTGTTGTTGAGTCCAGCAGGGTCTCTATTTGACTCTTTGCTATTTTCTGCAATTCATCATTAGTCGACTGAACAGATAGCTGATAGTATTGGTCTTGTGTTGCAGCATACCAGTGTCAAAGGGGGCGGAAAATGACTTCTAGCACAAGAACACATTTCATGTGAAAGATGATTAATCGATTAGTAATCATGTTGTGATGGCATTTTTTCTCCTCTACACCTTATACATGATATCTTCAGTTGAGTTTCTATATTCAGTCGTTGTAAGTTAGTCCAACATCTCCCAAAACCTCATTTGAAGTTTATTACTATATGGAGTTACCGCCCACCACCGTCTGCACAGCCTCGCTTCCAGTCGATAGGGTCCACTGTCCACACCGCAGGTTGACTCACTGCTCAGCAGTCAGGGCGGCGTCTCACTATAAAACCTCTGCTGCACTTTTTCCCGACCATTACACATTCCCATCTCTCCTCTGCCGACGACGTCCAGCCCAGCCCTGCACGGTAAGAACTATATCGGTATGTAACGGTCCTGTCTAACTCCGGGAGGATTTTCATAAATCCTGTAACTCTTGCAGCTACACGCAGCTGGGTGGGGAAGATCAATGAGGATTAATTACTTCTTTTAAAATCTGCCAATCAAAGTTTGCCTGAAGGGAAGCATGTCTGTGTATTCTTAATACAGTTTCTGTTACATAATTATTTTACTTTTTGTGCTATTACGTAGACTAGTATTCTTTATTTCTATCTATTGAAAAATGTTGCAATGTATTGATATGATTGTCCTTTTTTTTTTTTTTACTTTTGAGCTCACACTTTTTTTTAATAATTACAGAAGATTTATACATTTAGCTGATACAATAAGCACTTACTGAAAATCGGCTCCTATTTCTCTCCAGTTTATCACATTTTACTCCTCTTATTCTTGTGTAATGTCAACACATACACATACACACGTCCCTGTAGCCTGTATAGGTGCTCTACAGAGGGTGTGGTTGGACTGTGGACATGTGGCTATAGCGTCTCCTCTCATTTGCTGCACAACCACCATTTTGTCTATCCGCACATTTTTCCCCTCATTCAGCTAAAGTTTTCCATTCCCTCTAACTCACATAACACTCAGCCCCTGTTTTCCCTCCCACTTCTCCTTTTGTACTGTTGTAATCACAGCAACAGTTGGAGACAGAACAGACTCTTTTGAGTTTTGAGTGATTTCTTTTGTTGTTGTTATTCTAACAACCTAATAGCAGAGCTCACACTCCCTGTGAGTATTACACATTGTGTGGAAGGGCGTGAAGAGAAAGGTGTTACCCCATCATTGAGCTACATGACATCCTCATTAAATGCAATGTCCACTTTTGCAGAATTTGACCTTCAGTTCACCCATAGGTGATGCAACTAGTAGCCAGTATTTTACTGTGAATTTACAGTCAAGTCGTTTACAGTGCAAGACACGGAATATTTTCTTTGCAAGATCCTCTGATGAAGCTCAGTCTCACTACAGGAGGGGACGATTGTAAATCCAGCTTTTATTTCCTGCAAATAAAGGAGACTGTTTACACTGAGGGGATCAGCTCCCTGGCTTTTGAACCCTCCGTGCCCTTTCATATCCTTAGATAAGCTCATCAGTATCATCAAGTGTTACAAAACAAACAACCTCTTTTCCATTTTTTCATGAAAGTTGATCCAGAATTGTCTGCTAAACTCTACGCTATCACCGATCATAATCAACAATTTATTCTCTGTTTGGACTTTTGTTTTTTTTCAGTCCAAACACACGTCAGCAGCCATGCCTTCAGAACTGGAGACGGCCATGGAGTCACTCATCAAGGTGTTCCACCGCTACGCCACTAAGGAAGGCAAGAAATACGGACTCAGCCGGGGACAGCTCAGACAGTTGATGGAGAACGAGCTGTCTAACTTCCTCAAGGTGAGACGGGACCAATGTGTTAAGTGCATAATCACAGTGTCCACGACTTAGACATGATGATTGTAAAATAATTCATCACATAATACGGTATAACCCAGAGTTTTCTTGTTGAAGCTCACCTCATGACCCCTTTTTTAACCCAGTCTCAGAAGGACCCTGCTGCTGTGGACAAAATCATGAAGGACCTGGACAGCAACTGTGATGGCCAGGTTGACTTTGAGGAGTTTGTTTCCCTGGTTGTTGGACTTTCCATTGCCTGTGAGCAGTGCTACCAGCAGGAAATGAAGATGGGGAAGAAGTAAACGACAACAGCTGGAGAAAAGAAAGAAACCAAAAAGCATGTCAAGTTTTGTAAAGATAGTTTTGTTCATTAAATACACTGAAGAATTTCAAACCTGTTGTGTCTGGTGGTTATTGTATGTGTATATGCAAGTTACATATGTTTAAGTACACGTTTGCCTGCAAGTTATCATAGGCCTGCATTTTTTTTCTCATTCAAACATAAAAGCACAACTGCCCCTCTTTTAGTTTCTAGTGTTTTTTACGCGTATAAATATAAAAAATGGACACAAAGCCCTTCGTTATTGCTCTTCCCCATGCGGAGCATTGTGCTGAATTCACGCCCTGGAGAAGCTCATTCCAGAGATCACAAGTGGACTGACTCCCTTGGCAACTGTACCATAAACACTAGGTGTGATGATGTAATTCCCACCTGTAATTCATGCTTCCCTGAGTGTGAAAGTCCTCCCTCACTGCTCCATAAAGTCCTGCTTATCGCTGCTCTGAGGAATCTGCAGAATGTTCAGGTTGTGAGCGCGCCTCTCTGTGAAGCAGGCTGTTGCAGTTCTCTGAATCATGATTCTCATGAGCAGATGAATAAGGTGATCGGGTGCTTTGTAACTGAATAAAGTTTGTTGCATTCTTGTAGATTAGATTTGATTGAGCCGGACGTTCTTGGGCACGGTGTGGAAATGTGGAGTCACATGGCACAGCGCGACAGTACACCACTGTTTCCACCAAATTCTTTTCATTTTGTTTCATGTCTGGTGAAACGTGGATAACACAAGAGATGACCAGGATAACCCCCTCCTTCTGACTCTTCCTGAACTGAAGAGAGACTTTTTTTTCTTTCTAAAATAAGGTCTCTCAGGCAACACTTCCTCTCAGGCTTTGTTCTGCCACTGACAAGCTCCTCCCATCAAATATTTTAGTCATAAATGATTAAGATATGACTCCTATAATTATGGGTGCAACTGTTGAGGTCAGGGTCTGCCAATCCCAGTGACTCCTCAGAACCTTTACTGCCTGAGGAAGGCCTGCCTCGGAGGCAAAACTCAGGGGGAAATGGTCTCCTAAGCCCTTCACACACACCCTTAAGGCAGAGCCTTGCTCTGTGGCCTACCAGAGCGCATGGTTACAGGGGAAACACTCAAGTTGCTAGGTTACAAAGCACGAGTGTGTGTGTGTGTCTGTATCCCCCCCCCCTCAGTTTACACAGGCACCACACCCATGTGACCTACAGCTGAGGCTACAGCCGGGATTTCCCACTTTGTTGACTGTTTTCCCTTTTGTGTAGTTAAGCAAGAGGTGCACTAAATTCATCGACGTTACATGATACGATACATGCTGTATGTTCATCATGCGGCCTTAAACAATGCAATCAGTATTTGTGAGGATAAATAACTCTCTTCAAGCATGAAGCAAGCGAGGTAAATGAAGAGGCCCATATTTGCTCACTTAGTAGACTTAATTATTACCTTTGTCACAAGTGGGATGAAGCCATGCTTAGTATGCTTACTCTCACAGTTTTAACATTTCTCGAACTGACACAGAGTGAAGGTGTGTATTGGTTTGACTTTAGAGATAAGCAAAAATTCGGGAATGAATGCCGCACCTTCCTTGGACACACACACACAGGAAGAACAGCTCCTCTATGTGGACAATTCAGTTTGTTAAACAATAACAGCAACGTTCTGAACCCAACAAACCCTTCCAACATCCGGTTTGTAGCTGCTGCCATGGAAAATGACATCAAACTATTGTGATCTGGTTGCAGCGGATGATATAAAAATGTGAGCCAACACTTTTCCCAAACTTTTTCTCCTTGTGTCTCTAATAAACCCTTAAAATGCTGCCTATTAAAAAGAATGTCAAAGTCTTCTGAGGGTGGTGCGGGGAGTATTGTGGAGCCTCATAATGACCGCAGTATTTCTCAAATCCTGGGTGGATGTTACATTAAAAAGTGCAGTCGGTGGTAATATGAATCAAGAAAAGACTCATGGCCGCAAGTGAACCCTCTGAAAATACGCTTTCTTTTCAGTGTACTTCTGCTTGACCACTAGATGGCATAACAGTAACTATAATCATGTTGGCTGCATGTGAACATCTGATAACTGCAAATAGTTTCATATGACTCACAGCTGGATTACAAAATGTGGTTTCCATGGATACTCCCTCCCCGTTTGGTCAATCTGAGTGAGTAGGACGGGGAGGGGAGAAGAAGAAGGAAAAAAGTTTGACTAAAAGTTTCCACACAGTGAAAAAGAACGATGCAATGTAGAAATCCTAAATTCAGTTGCAGACTACATGAATGTTGGTGACTTGACTTCCAACCTATCATCAGTACTTTGATTGAAGTTGTTAATTAGAGACCAAAACAATTGCACTATGCCCAAACAGGAGAGACAGGAAAAGGCCTTGGATATCTCCAAAGTCATGCGACGGACCACACACACATCGCACCGAGTTGCCACAGTGCTAATTCTTCTGTCTCTGATTTCTGGTCTCTGCAGCTGACTCATGAGCTTCGGGGACATGATTGTGAGTCACAGCCTCCACCACAAAATTGCAAGGAAGAGAGAGCCCACTCAGGACCATAACAATGAGTCACTGTGCCTAAATGTTTTCATTTTGGAATCATGTGCATCTCCAACAGTTAAATGAAAACAGAAAAAAATGTCAATTATATACACAAAAAGAAATGAGTGAGTACAATATACAATTAAAGTATTATCTGACACACATTTAACTTAAATGTACATAACTGTTCATTGCTTTGGTTTCTGTTTTTCAAGATTTTCAAGAAGGGCATTGCAGCAAAAGTCTCGTCACATTTGGTCTTCGTCTTTAGAAAAGTCAGAAAAAACTCACAATGTAAACTCAAACAAAGAGGAGGAAGTAGAATTATGATTGAGAATGCATGCCCAAAAATATGTAATGATTAAAGTTAGTTCTTTGGGGGAGAAAAAAAAACCTAAAACTCCTCCAGCATTTGTCTCTTGACTCCAGAGTTGCATATTTTCTTTTAAAGGATTAACAAACGTGACCCTCTAAATAGAACATGCTGTATGTGACCACATCAATACAAGTGGTGATTCAGTTCACATAGTAACTGCTGCATCCTTCCATTCATCAGTTTATAAAACGTCTTCAATGAACAAGAGAAAAATGCAATCTGGTTTTGGATGTTTCCCCAAAATTCATTTTTTAAACAACTAATAATAGCAGTTCATATTCCGTTAAGAGAAGTTTTTATCTGGAAGAAAAACTAGTACTACTATGTACTTTAATACATTGCATCAAAAAGTGGAAAAAGCTCTTTATAATTCTGTCACGTGACTAAATTGGCTTCAATTATACTGTAGCTGTAAGAAGCATGAGGTAGTACAAAACATCTCCTTTTTGCTTTGAAAAAGACGATGCATCACACTGTTACACTTCCTCTACCTATCTAATGCTTTCTACAGTCTTAATAACAATAATCACAAGTTCAAATGCAATCTTGTGTTCATAACATTAGAGAGATTGTTTTTGATGCTCAAAGCAGACTCCCAAACAACGAGCATGCATAATCATTAGCTGTTTGACGGTGATTTTCTAAGCAACAATGATAAATTCACTGTTTATGAAAGAATAACTTAGGAAATGACAAAATTCCAACAGGCCACAAGGGGATAGTGGGAGTGGTTGGAGATAAAAAAAAAAAAAAAGAGGGAGGGAGGGAGGACGGAAGGGAGGAAGGGTGTGGTGGTCTATAAAGCACCCTTTGCATAATTTTCCATCACTACAGCTCCTCTGACTTTTACGCTCCAGTCTCCTTAAATCTCTACAAATCAGCTTTGGTGAGTAGAAAATCTAAACAATATTATTTTGTTTGTTGTTTGATTTCATTTACTGACTTAAAGAAATGCACCAAAACCTTTTTCCAAGAGGATATTCTTTTGAACTCAACACATTTTATGTCAGTTGTGTTAAATGCAACTTCAAAGTTACCGAGTTACCAGCTCAGTGTGCATTCCGGGGTTTTGTTTTTTCCTTCATTTCTTGTGAAACAAATGTGGCAACAAACGCTGCTCATTTAGCTCTGAGGCCAGTCATTTGGCAAACTTCAGCCTGGAATGTCCTTCCACTGATGCATTGTTCATTCAGAGGTTAGCATCCAGCTTTCGAAATTTGCTTTGAAATTAAAAGCAAACAGAAATATGATATTCGTTTCGCTTGCACAATTCCCCTCTGTTCACAAACCCTCTGCTGCCACAGTCTCCTCCGCTTGCCACACCCCAGAGAGGGAGCGACACCAGGTGAGTCAGAATGCGACCACAACCAAATCTCTTGTGTTCATGGAGTCAGTGGAAAAAAAATCTTCTTTATGTTTGACTGAGTTACCCGCAGCAACTAAGCTGCTGCCACAACAATGTCCTGTGTCAGTCGGCAGAGAGTGTGCGTTACAGGCCGTTGACAGGGGGAAAGAAGAGTGGCTGGGCCCCGGTGGAAACCGTGGGTTTATTTTTATCCAGCTGCACGGAAAGCTCAGAGAAAAACACTGGCAGAGACAAAACCAATGATGTCAGCCACTACCTGCTGCTCAAAACATCTTAATCAATAAATTAGTTTGCATTCCTTTATATATATATATATATATTGTATATTGTCTCAACAATTATAGTATATTAATAAATTAGCCAGTTAAACTGCAGTAGGAGTAAAAAGGAAACAAACAATTGGCCAACACTGGCGCAATAGTGAAGCAGACTTCATGAACTCAGATGTTTTCCATTTTTTTCCCCTCCAAACCATTCCCACCTGTTGTGGATATAAATGTTGTTCTTTGTTAACATCCCATTTTTGCCCACAATGCCACGTGATTCCTTATGGGGCGCGTCAGTAAAAGTTACCAGACCTAGACTCTGCCTCTAGATGGAGTCACAGCAGCATTAAATGAGAGCATCATGCTCAAGCAACTTCTTCAGTGAGTCACCTGAAGATATTTAAGGAAAAATACTAACCATCTGACCTGAACCCGTGCAACCATACCAATGCAGAGACATGAGGAAAGATTCCATGTGTCAAAATGAACTCTTTATTCTTTCTGTCCCTTTAAAACCAGCAATCATCATGTCTGACACCCAGAAGGCTATGGCCCTCCTCATTGCCACCTTCGATAAATACGCCGGCAAGGAGGGGGACAAGAACACCCTGACTAAGGGAGAGCTGAAAGAGCTGCTTCAGAGTGAATTTGGGGATATGCTGGGGGTAAGTGACCTCTGGCCTCTCTACTGTAAATGGTGGTGCATTGTGTGGTGATGCATTGTGATTGGTAAATGCTTGTGGTAGAATGTGTACATCATCACAGCCTGTAGAACTCTCCGGTCGTGCACATGCCCAGTGACAATTTTCCACGCATTTGTCACCTGTAGAAAGCCTCTGACAAGAAGGCTCTGGACAGCCTCTTCAAGGGCCTGGACGCAAACCAGGACAACAGTGTGGACTTCAACGAGTTTACCAACTTGGTCAGCTGCATCACCGTAATGTGCCACGACCACTTCTCCAAAAAATAAGGATCCAAGCGTCACCTTGGGGCCAGCATAGAGAGCTGCCTTCCTGTGAAAGAGATCCCATGACAGCTGTTCTGATAAGGAGTAAACATTAACTCCAATTAACTAAATTACCATAAAGGCACAAAACATTATATTGTAACGCACAATGAAATAAACTTCTTACTTTGAAACACTTTGTCTGACTGTGTGGTGAGGGGAACAGCTGGATTAACTTCAGGAAAGGAGCAATACAACCGCAGGTTAAAACAGAAAGGGTGTCATTGATGTTGCTTATCGTATTTAGAGCTAGAAGTGTAAAGTCATAAGCAATAACACAATTCTATACAGTTTTCTGTTACGGCTTTACTAGGTCTGGTATATTGCAGTAGCTTATGGTGGATAATGGTTATTTATCAATTGGCAAACTTTAGGTGTTGTTGTACAAGCTGACCTAATCATACCTAACCCATTTTAGTTCAAGTAACACAGTCTTGCTTTATGGTTTTAATATACTATTGTAACTTTACCTGAATATTTTGTTTTGTTATAGACTCCACTATACATATACAGTATGTGATGGCTTTCTTTTCTAAAAAGAGGTTAAACACGCAGAGCTGGCAATAAGTAATACAAATAAATCAAATATGATGTGTCGGGCCAGCACCTCATGGGTCCTGGGTTCAAATCTGACCTGGCAGGCATGGGGCTTTTCTACATGGAGGTCTGCATGTTTTCCTGTGTGTGACTCTCATGTGAGTGCCCCAGTTCCACTGCGCACAGCCACAAGACATGCAGGTCAGATGAACTGTCAATTCTAAATTGCCTTTATAGGTGTGACTGTGAATGCAGTTGTCTGTATGTGTTAGCCCTGTGAGGGACTGGCGACCTGACTTGTTTACCCAGCCTCTGCATGTCAGCAGGGGCTGCCTTGATGAGAGGCCGTAGCGCGGGGATGGATGGATGAATGGGATGTATATGGATTATCACATGGGTTGATGCAAGAATGCTTTAACATGATGAACAAATGAATACTTTTATTTGTAGTACATCAGTACATTTTTTGTTTTCTAGTTTTCTAGCAAAATGAATACAAGCTTCAAATCAAGTATTTTCAGTGGTAGCATTGGTAGCATTGGTATTCTTTTTTTTAAATGTCCATTGCTGATTTTCTTTTACTGTGCACTTTTGTCCTTGCAGCTTCTTCAATCAACATCAATGTTTTGGACTGTAGTCCAGGATCACTATCGGTGATGTGTGTCACTGAAGCACTGTGAAGCCTTAACCCCAATATTATTTTAACGCCGTGCATTTTGGTAATAATGAATAGCCGTGTGCCTTGAGGACTGACAACCTGCATTCTTCCATTCCTAACAAACACAGCAGCTGGTGACTTCACAGATGACTTCTCCCTCTCTGTTTTAAAGTTTGTAATCAGCACCTGTACCCTGTACAGCACATGATTGCCTGTCCCAATCATATGGATTACTCAAGATCATTTGAGAAGAAGCTAAATGATATCAGTGTTTGTGTCTGTGTCACAAGGCAACAAATCAGGGAGTGGAAAGTTGAAAAGAGCCATATATAGGTGGAAATCATATTATCTATAGTTTTCCTGAGAGAGTTCAATCAAAAAATGAAAGTTAAAAACAGGTTACTTCTAAAAAAAAAAATCTTCTTACAATATATAAAATAAATCAATAAATCGTGTCTTCCTATGTTGTATTTTTTGTTCATTTATTGTCAATTGAATAACTTCGCATTGAAAAGATCAACAGACCAGACTTTGGGTGACGCCTCCGGCCAGTCACGTTGTGAGGCCGTGTCTCGTGACGCTGCTGAGGGGCGGGTTATCAGGACTGTGGTGCTAACGTTTACTGAGGGACAGAGCTCGAGTGTTGTTTTGAATTTACGATAAGACACCGATCGGAAGGGGGGCTAGGGCCTATGGATAAGATGGCGGATGTAGAAGACGATGAAACTCAGTCTGCTCCCCCTTCGGCATCCCGTAACGGTCCGGTTGTCGGTTCGTCTGCGGACACCGCGGGCCAGAACATAGCCAGCATTACGGTTACGTCAGGTCCACGGATGGTGAGGATAGTCAAGTCGGAGTCCGGCTACGGGTTCAACGTTCGCGGTCAAGTTAGCGAAGGAGGACAGCTCCGGAGCATCAACGGAGAGCTGTACGCTCCTCTTCAGCATGTCAGCGCTGTTTTACCCGGAGGAGCGGCAGACCGAGCTGGGATAGCAAAGGGTGACAGGATCCTGGAAGTGTAAGTTCAGCCTCTATCGGTTCAACATGGCCAGGTAACGTTAGTTAGCAAGTGAGGCTAGCTACCTAATTTAGCCTGTGTTGATCCAAAGCATGCGTTAATATGAGCTATCTTCAAGGTATAACGCTACGTCACATGTCTGTTATGACTGCACACGTAATGTAAGCCGTTTACCAAGCTAATTAGTTATTTGTCCAGGTTATGCGTTAACGTAGCTAAACACTTGGTGTTGTAGCTAAAGCTAACGCTGGAGAGTTATCCAGAAAGCTAACCGTCTTACATAAGTTGGACAACAGGCTGTGCATGTTGATTAGCTGTAGCTAGCTAGCGAGCCAGGTAGCTAACGTATTTGTTGTTTGCTCACTTTGCGCAGTGACTGCTTCAGCGTGGTGGTAATGACGGGAATCGAATGACAATCTTGTTGAGGTTGTATTGTCATGTCCATAATAGCGTGGAGGTGTGTTTTAACCCTGTCCGGAGACATTGGATGGCAGTGTTGTTACGCACGATTCAATATCAAATGTTCAGAGTGTGCACGCATCTTGTCTTGAATATAAACACAACTGGCATGATGTTTACATGGGACAGTTCTAGTCTTTTGTTTTGACCCTTTATTTCAATAAGTGCACGTGATTGGCGTTAATGTACATGACTTGAAAATGCTAATGAACTGTCAGTCTTTCCCTAAAGGAGATTTTCATGCGAATAACCTAATTGTTAAACGTCTCTTCTAGCCTTTAACTTTTAACAGATATATATATAAGTGAGACCTAGAATGATACTTGCAATACAAAAGGGAAATTATGTTCCCATGGAGCTCTTCAGTTCATATTTGCATGATTAAACCAAACTATCAATGATTTCCCCCCCCCTCTGTGGTTGTGAGCCTTGGCCCTAATAATAGGTAAATGCTGTGTAAAATGAACAAAATGTTAATAGTAAATAATTATGTACAATTATGACAGGTATGTGAATCTTAGAAGTATATGTGTGTGTGTGTGGCCTATAAGCTGTAACATCAGGATTTGAACATGTTCATGTATTACTGTGACTGGGTCACAGGTTAAACTTCGACAAAGGGAGAAGAGGAACAGAAAACAAGGATCTACATCTACTTGCTGAGGCACCAAAAGAGTTTCACTCAGCCTTTGTTTTCTTCATGTTTACTGCTACAGCTCTCTCTGGTCATGTGACTATACCAGTGCTTATCATGTGACTTATTAACCACCTTGATCATTTCGGAGAAACTCGGAAGAATCCTCCGGTTAGTTATGTGAAGTGTCAGCATCTTACTAGTTTTATGAACAATTAAGGGTAACAATGCTCCACCACCGCTGGTGATAACCAGCTAACTTTAGCTATTTCCTGACTTCACTAAGTAAACTTTACTGTGTATAGTTTGTGTAGAATCAGATTTTTCAGAGTCACCTTTATAAAGCAGATAATATTCTCATCAAGTTTTGATTATTGATTCTCACAATTTAAAAAAAGAATGATTTATCTTATAGTTAAATCTTATATTCAGAGAATATACCCAATATCTTTTAAAATAATATGAAGACTTGCTTTGCTCAAGTTCATGTTCACTTTTTTTCTGCTTTAGGCCATTGTAAATTGTTACAGGAATGCGTCACGGTTCCATTCTTTCATAGACTAAATATTTCATTCAAACATATTAACTACACTTCACTTAGCCTAATTCACATTCATCCAACCCTCTTTGTAGCTGATCAGCTAGTGTGACACCTTTCTGGCAGACATTGCTTTGCTGCTGTTGTGTCTAATAAGAGGATGATGGGATCAGATTAATGTTGAGACCAAAACTTCTCCTTTAATCTTTATCTTTTTGGTCACCTCCTACTCCTTTGCTATCTAGTTGAACGACTCTGAGGAATCCCGTCATGTCGCTTTCTATTCCCATTCCTTCCATTGTTGTCTATTTTTAACTACGACCTCTTTATCCGTTAGACTTATGCCACTTTGATCCACGATGCTCGACAGATAAACATTTATAAGCAACAAGAGAGGCATGGCATATGGTGGACAGACCAGTGATTGGACTCTTGCATGCACCATCCTCTCCTGTGTCTGCCCCGCTGTTTCTCTTAGGACGATTAGCAGAGACACCTGATGCTGGGGCCATCTGGCCTCAGCAAAGCCAAGAAGGGAGGTGTCTCACAGCACCAAAGGAAAGAGAGACATCAGACCTGACCTGGTTACTCAGCACTCCCAACATTGTGTTTATCAATGGAGGACAAAATGCGCTGACATTACCACACACCGTGATTAGTAAAACGAGCAGGATGCATATTTTGCAGCGCTAACAGAAGGACACTTTCATTGCAGATCTGCACCGTATCATTTATCATTAATATATTTATAAATGCATTACGGACCTTATTGTGTGGATCGGTTATTGTGACACACATGACTAATCATTAGAAGTTCAGCGTTTGCACTATTAGTTGCATTCATTCAGTCAAAGCGGGCCAACAACTGAGTCTTTAGTGCCACAGCTATTCGTGGCCTCGTGTTAACTTTACAAACAAATTGTTACCTGCTGCATTTCAAATGAGTTTTTAAAAAACGGTGGGAAAAGAGGGTTTTTAAAACTTATTGCCAACTTTCCTTCTGTCTCTCCCTTCCTCCTCCTTCCACCTTTCTCTTGCTCTTACTTTCCCTCCAGTAATGGGGTGAGCGTGGAAGGTGCCACCCACAAGCAGGTGGTGGACCTCATCCGTGCAGGGGAGAAGGAGCTGGTTCTGGCTGTGCTGTCGGTTCCTGCTCAGGAGGCAGATGGCTTGGAAGGAGGAGATGAAGTTCAACTTAACTATGACTACAGCGACAAGCAGGCAGTGCCCATTTCTATTCCCACGTACAAACATGTAGAGCAGCACTCTGAGAGGTTTGTGGTGAGTACCAATCTGACACACAACTTTTACAACCTCTTGCGGCTGCCCCTCAAATTTAGATTGTTAAAAATGGTATTGAAAACCACTTGTTCTGTCCTGTCTTTGGCTCAATGACCGTAGGTGTACAACGTGTACATGTCAGGTAGACAGCTATGCTCAAAGCGCTACCGGGAGTTTGCCATCCTGCACCAGAACCTCAAGAGGGAGTATTCTAACTTCAACTTCCCAAAGCTTCCTGGTAAATGGCCCTTCTCCCTGTCCGAACAGCAGCTGGATGCTCGCCGTAGAGGCCTGGAGGAATATCTCGAGCGAGGTAGGCTCATATGGAAGGTCACTGGCACGTAAACCCAATTGTTTGCTAATTTTCAATGATTGTCTCTTACCAAGCCACATGTTGTTTAAGAAGAATTGCAGCTTGACTTTCCATGGTTGAAGTATAAGTACGATGAGCTATTCAGACCCATCGGAGTCCATAATAGTCCTACGAAGGAATGATTGAATGTGTACATGCAGAAATCATTTAGTTAGGATATAAAATAGTTCTGGCTGTGAAAAATGTTCCACCATATATTGAAACACTATAAATCTGAACAAAGCATGTTTATTTGATTTACTTTGATCTCCCCCTCTTTCTCTCCACCTGCTTCTGTATTTGTCTCTAGTTTGCTCTGTGCGGGTGGTCGGGGAGAGTGACATCATGCAGGAGTTTCTCTCTGAATCAGATGAGGTATGCATCTTATTTATTATTGTTCTGACATGGACTGTAATAGATTTGGCTTTTGCTATTTCTGTGTGAATTTTGATTCTGAGCTTTGAAACGTTGTTTGTCTTGTGAGGAAGAGGATCTGCACAGTGCCACGTTTATCCATCAACCTCCTTTTTAGTCTTTTAGTGCAAAAAGAAGTAGGCTATTTTCCATAAACAAGCATCAGTAGTCAAGTTTAATTCCTTCAAAGTAGCTGTCTGCCATCATGTCTGCCAGCGTGGAGTTTAAATGTGAGACCCAAAACAATTTAACAGTTAATTGCATTGCCTTTCTAGTGTTGAATGAATGACAGCATCAGAGACAAATGCAATAGCACTTAAAGAAGCATAAATAGGAGGAGCAGGACCAAAACTGATAGTAGTTCTGGTTTAGTTGTGTCTTCTTTGCTTATTTTTTTATAGTTCTGATGTAAATGAAGCATTCACCAGTAATTCAGAACAAACGCACACTCATACAAGCAGGCACGCACCCTTGTTAAGCCAGCTCTACAGCTGTTCTCATTACGTGTTGCTTCGCTGTGCAGAACTACAATGGAGTGACAGACGTAGAGCTGCGGATAGCCCTGCCAGACAAGACCACCATCTCTGTCAGAGTACGCAAGAACAGCACCACAGATCAGGTGTACCAGGTAAGATCACATGACATCTGCTGGGAGGATGCTGTCATACACTGATATTGTACAGTATATTGCCCCGTTGTTTTTTGGACATCTGAATTTGTCTTTGAATTCAGTTCTTAGCTAGAATTATGACACTGAGAATTGCTAAATTAAATCATATCTACTGGTAAATACATGATATTCCTTATGTGTAGAACATGCATTCATAGTGAAAGGACAAATAACACAGACACACTTTATAAAAGATCAACTTTCATGGTGCAATAAAAAAGTCTCAAACATTGTTTCTCTGACATACGTGACTGTATCGTCCTTTCTGTAGGCGTTAGTGATGAAGGTTGGAATGGACAGTATTATGGCGAGCTACTTTGCCCTTTTTGAAGTCATCAACCACTCCTTTGGTAAGAACCGTGTGTGTATTGACATTGTATGGAAATTCACAGAGCATTGTTTTTCTCTTGTTTGATTCTAAATGCCTTGCTTGGGTGACTTATCACATGAGTTTTCTAAATAAAGACCTGTACCAATGCACTGGTTATTTGAATGCATTGGGCCTAAGGGTATGCACAGTTTTGGACAGCAAGGGCAGGTAATGTTGCACACGAGGCCAGAATGAATTATTTTCTAGTGACTGAACGGACAACCCCCCCCCCCCCCTCTCCTTTCTATTATTTGTTGCAGTGCGGAAGCTGGTTCCTAATGAGTTTCCCCACAAGCTTTATGTGCAGAACTACACATCAGCAGTGCCGGGGACGTGCTTGGCGCTCCGCAAATGGTTGTTCAGCTTCCAGGAGGAGGAGTTGCTAAGAGACAACCCGCTGGCGCTGCACTACTGCTTCCACCAGGTGACAACAATAATTTAACCCCACTTGCCACGGACGTCAGGGAACGTGGCTCAAACTGTGTTCTTCTGGGCTTTTCTTCTCAAGAGTTCATATACTCCTCTCTGAGTTGAAGCTGTTCAAACATGTTGGAGGTTTCTGAAATTTTTTTTTTTTTTACATGTATTATTTCTGGTATAATAACTGTATTTCTCTCCTCTTTTACTCTAACCCACTTAAACTGGTTTTAAAATCATCCGGTTCAGTCTCGTTCATTATTCCCACAGTGAAAATGTTTTTTTACCGTGGCTTTTGAATATATCTGCATTCAGTGTAAACACACACACACAGGTTCACTCATGTAGATCAATGCGTACTTGTTATTTTATCCAGCTTTCCTAGACATTAAACACAATCTGATTATATAGTATCTTGCAGTCTAGGCTTTGAAATGCTACCACTCATGTCCTTAATCAGGACCAGAGAACCATAATAATCTAGTATAAGTATAACGTGTGAACGGAAATAATCCTCGAATGGAAATGCACAAAAACACAACATAGCAGCAGCAGCAGTCTACAAGCTGTCCGCTGACTAATAAAGGTCACTGCCTGAAGCGTTTTAGGCAGGCGAGGTTTAGCAGTGACCCATAACAGCAGTTTCTGCTTTAAAGTCAGCCGACGAGTTTAAACTTGTTGTTGAGCTCTGTTTAGCTGATCTTAAGGCAGCTGCATAAATCACTACGAACACGACCCCCTTTCACAATGTTGATCGTTGGTAACGTAGAAATATTGATTACAGCCACTTTAAGATGTACACATAAGTAACTGCTGTCATTGATTGAATGTGGTTACTTGAGGCATAATGTCCTTCTGCTCAATGTTTTTAATAGGATAATTATTTTTGTGCAGTGACCTTACATAATACCCGTCTGTCCTAGGCATTGGAAGATGTGAAGAAGGGATTCATAAAAACAGAGGACAAATCCTACCAGCTGCAGAAACTGGCAGAGCAGCGCAAGATGGCCACGGTCAGTCCTACAGACCACTCTTTGTTCGGGGAGGGGATTGGGATGACTACACTTTTTGCCTGCTGACCAGAGCCATCACCAAAACGTTACCAAATAGAAATGGACAGAGAAGTCAGAAACCCTTTTACTTCTGTGGTTTAAACGGAGATAGAGCCATTGAGTTAAATATCGATGTTTGTTGAACATTAACCGAACTGTGGCACGTGAGAGTCTGAAGGCTTGTGTGTGCGAGTCTAACTGCATTCATTGCTATGCAGCCACCCAGCACAACATTTCCTAATTTTAGGCGGTATCTTAAATCAGGAATGTTCACGAAGATAAGAACATTTGCTTCATCCGGATCAACTAGACGGAGAAACCTAAATATTTGGTAATCGTACACCCTTACTCGTATCTCGGAAAAGGTCAGTATCTGCATGAAAGAAGCACAGGACTCTGAATGTAGTCATATCACAAAGTAGTGGAATAGAAATAGAGATTGTTGCAGGTTGCTGTTACTCAGCATTACTGCGTTATTCTTTCTGTTACACACCTAAGAAAGTCCTACTTATGAGTAATTGTACTAAGGAGAGAGACGTAAACCTCATCTTGTTTAGATTGCTACAGCCTGGTTAATTATAGGATTAATGACGGATGTGTTTGCTCTGTAATACTCTGTTAGTACCTGAGTCTGCTGCGGACATGTGAGGGCTACAACGAGGTGGCCTTCCCCCACTGCTCCTGTGACTCCCGGAGGAAAGGCCATGTCATCACAGCTATCAGCATCCATCACTTCAAGCTGCACGCTTGTACCGAGGACGGCACGCTGGAGGTGAGCGTTTGTTTTTGCTGGTTTGATAAAGAAGTACAGCACAAGTACATCACTTTTTAGGGCAACACAGTATGTGAAAATAGAGATTCTTACATTATTGTGTAAAACAATTTGGGCTATAACGTGTATAATAAAGTACAATCCTGAATTTTCCTAAATGGATTTCCCAGATAGTGAATTGTGAAGCAAAGCAAATGTTGAGCTTAACATGTAAATGTCTGTCTGTGCACAGAGCTTACCTGCTGTGAACTCTCTCCCACAGAACCAGGTGATCGCTTTTGAGTGGGCGGAGATGCAGCGTTGGGACACTGACGAGGAGGGGATGGCTTTCTGCTTTGAATACGCCAGAGGAGAGAAGAAGCCTCGCTGGGTCAAGATCTTCACTCCATATGTAAGTCACCATGTGTATTTGCAGGTTGTTGTGTTCTTTGTTGTTTGGCTGTAGTCAAAAGAAAAGCTAGCTGGACTGAAATTCTTTCACCAATTCTACCAATAAGAATATCGACCAACCGACGGCCGGAAGGGGTCAATCCTACTTTGTTTGAATTTGCCGTTTTAGAGTGACATATGTTTTTTTTTTTTTAAAGAAAAAGTTCTAATTGGTTTGATAGTCAACACACTTTCCTTCACATGCACTAATAACGGTAGTAAAAAGCAAAACCTTGTCGCTGTGACTTTGCAGGCTGATTGTGGTGTATAAGAAGGCTCGCTTGACATTCTCTTTGTTTTTTTTCCCTCCCAGTTTAACTACATGCACGAGTGCTTTGAGCGGATCTTCTGTGAGCTGAAGTGGAGGAAACAGGTAAGGACCACTCCTTTCCTCTTTCCTTGTGGGAAGCACATGACGTGCCAAGTTTGATATTCTAAACATGGCTTATTTCTTACGTTTTTCTTTACAAATACAAAAATGGGGGGCGGCCGTGGCTCACTGGGTAGAGAGGGTCGTCCGGCAACCGCAAAGTTGCTACGTGTCCTATGCCGAAGTGTCCCTGAGCAAGACACTAAACCCCTAACTGCTCCCCGGGCGCTTCTCAGCAGCCCTAGCTTATTGGGATGGGTTAAATGCACAGGACAAATTTCGTATATGTGTAAATGTATATGACAATAAACTTAAAACTTAAAACTTTAACTTTAAAAGATTTCACATTTCTTGTGTATTGATTTTTTTTGCTATCAGGTTGAGGAAGAGGCATCTGACAAAGACAACAAAAACTGCAGTAACAATGGTAAGCAGCAAGTATTTATTTTTTTTTGTCCTAAATACAACAGCGTTTGTAACACGCGTGATAAAACACAGCACCGACACTGAATGGTAAGAGACTTTATCTAGGGCAAATTATAAAGAAATATGTATTCAGGTGTGGTACTGAGTGTCACCCATCAAGCATCATGAATTATGCAAAGAACCCTGACAAAAACTAAAAGGGCAAGGGCAGGGAGAGGGGTTTAAGTATGCTACCTTCTTCTTTTTTATGTGTAATAAAGGCAAAAATATATGTGCACGTTTTCCTAGTTAATAAGTAACTTATGTTCAGTGACATTGAACCACACTTGGCCCTAAAAAGGTACTTTCAGATACGCTTGTGTTTCATTGTCTCTCTTGTGCAGCAGCTCTTATTGCATTATAAGGAACCGCACATATTCGAGGAAAGTACGAAGCAGAGAGAAGGCTGCATTTCATGGCCAACTCACTTCACAGTGTGCTTAACTAAGGAGAGAGTAAATTCTGCTCCAGTGCTATCCGATCACTGTAAGAAGTGTTCAGATTAGATGCATGCAAAAGACACGTGACTCGCTATCAGGGCCATCTCCAAGAGACCCACACAGTAGAAGGAAGTTGAAACTATTTGTTCCATGTGAGACAGCACAAGACCAGCAATACAGGAATGTGGAAAAGCAGCTTGAGGCTGAGTCGGCAACCTCTTGGAGATACAGGAACAGAGATTATGTCAGCTGAGGACTCAAAAAATGAGATGGCCGATGCCGTCTATATATAAGACGAAGGCTTCAGCGCGCCACAAAGGCACTTGTTGAATCACTTATAATCAAGCAGTCGGAATTCAGAGAATGGTCTTAGTGACGGTGCTGAGAAACTGACGAATGTGTGTTGTGCTGTGGCAGCATGTTCATAAGTCACGTGGCATTCGGAGAAAGAAAGAAAAGCCCGTCATTCAGACTTGTTCCCTGAATCGTCTCTCTGTGTTCCAGAGTATCTGCCTCCTCTGGAGACGCAGCAGAAGGGATGGCGCCACCTAGGGGGAGAGATCGCAACTTCCTAAAAAGAAAATCATCTGTCATCACACGGAACTAGAACTGGTCCACTTGCATCATCACAGCCACCCCAGAGAGCGCCCATCGACAAACACAGAACCGAGTGGAAGACTCGAGGCGATCCCCGCCCCGCCCCCCACCCCCCGCCCCAAAAAACAAACCGGAAGTGCACCGGAAATGGAATCGCCAGACTTTACCGACCCCGAGGGATGCACACACCGCAAGAAGAGCGATGCAGGATAAATCCACAAAAGCCAACTTTCATGTCATTCACTAGATCTCCATAGCGTGTCTGTTGTTTTCCTCCATGCATCTGCCCTGTGATGTGTGGCAGGACACCGGTCGAGATGTAACACACGCACACGTGTGCAGTGCGTGGACCGGTCCGGGGTCACCACAGCGCTGCAAAGGGAGCTCTGCGATGAACCGCCGCTTGGCGCGAGAGCCAACACGTGAGATAGAATTGTCCGACGCGACGGGCTCAGCTGCAAAGCTTTCAGCCTGGCCCTCGTCTGCTGAACTGAGCTGATGAGAATACGAATGGAGACAAACAGAAAAATGGGGGTTTTCAGTTCTTTAAATGTTAGGAAGAAAGAAAGCAAAATCCTGCTTTACACTGATGATGGACAACAACGCAAACAAGTTTTCTATCTGTAAGGTCAGACGTATGTATTCTGTCTTTGTCAAAACAAACATAGTCGACACAAATGTAACTGAAAAGGATGTCGGGGGATGTTTCATAATTGTGTGTATCTTACTTCTGATAAAATATAGATTAATATAAGAGCTATACAAAAACATTGTTTCCTGATCTAACACAACGAAACACTAACTGGATCGCATTCAGCGCTGCTCTAACAAATTTAAGTTGTTCCCCTTTTGTTCCGGTCTAACCCACGCGACCGACAGAACCACGTCTGTTGTCTGCCGCTGGTGTCGGTTTGTGTGTTCGTCCCCCTCGCAAGTGTTTCAATGTGGTGATTTTTGCAGAGCTCGTAAGTCGAGAGGAAGAGGTGTTCTCCGTCTCTGTGCAGGGAGGAACTCTTGAACAAAAAGTTGACAGGCCAAACGTTTTTGAAACGGCACACGGTGTGACTGACCGATCGTGAGTATAGACGGGACAAGAGAGGTATTTCTGTTGAGTTGCAGTTTTCTGAACAGGCAGCAGAGAGCAGCAGAGTGCAAGACGTGTTTAGTCGTCGTCTTTGAGGAAAGAAATTGAAATTCTCAGCTTCTTACAGAGCGATCCTCCCGGCTCTGTAACCTACCCAAAAGTATCACTCCTCTTCAGGTTGTACAATAACCATGTCAGGAAGACAGATTGTGTGTGTGTGTGTGTGTGTGTGTGTGTGTGTGTGTGTGTGTGTGTGTCTAGAGTAGATGGTGCATACAGTTGTGTGACTGCAACTGGCATACATAGCAATGCAGGCAGCTGCCTGCCTCCTACTGCACCTACATTGGTACAGTATTCGTTGTGTGTATTTGCACATGACACATGATTACATGACAATTTACACAGATTTTTTGTGTGTGTTTTTAGAGCAACACGTTTTTCTCTTTGTAGATTTTCAGTTTGAAACATTTTTGTCTCACTTGAAGTGTAGAAAGCAGGTTTACACGCCGGCGAGAAAGGAGACGATGTGTGTAAATGTATTGATTTCCTCTTGAATGCAACAGAGTTTTGTTCATCCCACTAATGGCGAGTAGTTTATTGCAGTTTATTAATTACTGACTCATTCTTAAGCTTCACTCGCTGTCTGGCAGCGACCAAAAACCTGAAACCAAGAGTAACGTTGGTTTGTTTTTTATTCACACTGACTTAGAGCACAAGTTCTGCTTTACTCAAAAAACAAAATA
>NW_022280065.1:2407023-2408890 GCF_004355925.1 Anarrhichthys ocellatus | reverse complement strand
GTGTGTGTGTGTGTGTGTGTGTGTGTGTGTGTGTGTGTGTGTGTGTGCACTCTCTCCAGGTTGGTCGGCCAAGGGAGATGTGGTTGCCGTGGCAGCACCACGTTGGCTCTCTGTTGGTTTGATTCCCGTCAGTCAAATGACTCACTCCCCCAATATTGTATTCAAAGCAGTGTGTTTTTTTGTGTTTGATGTTTGTTCTCTGTCCCCGTGACTCATGCTGCTGTGAATAGGCTTTTAGAAAGCTGCTGTTGTTTTTCTTTCTCTCTCTATATGTTTTTGTGTTTTTCGGGTCGTCTTGTCTGCGCCAGCTGCCGTCTTCCGCTCCGTCTCAGTCACAGGCAGGTGCGCGTACCGTCAGTTGTTGTGTGTTTCTGCCATCGGTGAGATAAATGTCATTAGAGCGTGTGTTTAGGTGAACGCAGAGAGATGACGGGAATGTTAAGATGGTCGACCCGTGTTTGTTCGTCCGTGCTGTGAGCTACCTGTGTTGGTGTTTGAGAGGCTGGACAGCCTCGGCTTGTCGGGGAATGATTATTTACAAAAAGAGGATTAAATTGCACACAGGACTTAACAGATGAAAGAGCACTTGATGGTACAGCAAACAGGGTGGCAGTAGAATTTTAAAAAAGAAAAAAAAAAAAACTTGTCCTTGTGTGGACAGCACGTGAGGCTCAGGAAGTTTGTGTTCATCACGACCGCCACTGAAACGCTCGTCTCGATGATGCTGTTGCTATAGTAACGCATCAGTTTTTGGAATCTCGTGCCAAATTGGCGCTGATTTCCATCACTTCATTCAGTGGCAGATGTTGTGCAAGATGTTTTACCGTTGGCTCGAATTCTACAGCATTTCAGAGTCCAGTGTTGGAAGTGGCCGCTCGGTCTCTTCCCTTCTGATGCCGTTGGTTCAGTCAGAACCGCGTCGTCGGCGTCGTCGTCACTTTTGTGTGGACGCGACGTTCCTCGACCTCTGGAACACACAATCCGGCTCGGAGGGCATTAGCTGCTGGTTCCTCCATTTCAGCTGACTGGTCCTCCCTATGACGAACGTGAAGGGTGGATGTACGTGCAGTTTTAAAAGGTGTTAGCCTCTGTGATATTGATTTCTGCTCATTGCTTTGAAACACGGGGGTGTTTTCAGGGCAAGTAGGCAGTGACATTAATTAAAGACCTACGCCGTGTTCGTCTGTCTTCAGCTTAACCTGTAAATAGTTGTTTTTTTTTTGAAAAGAAAAAGAGAATATCTCTTGGACAAAATGCACTCTTGTTTCTCCAACTCAAAACTTTTATTTATTTTAGCAGACATTCTAAAGATTGGGGAAATGAAAGTAGACAAAGCTAGAGCCACCGTTGATGGTTAGTTTTGTGCGTGGGGAACGGCTGTACGGAGTATAGCTCACTACAAACTGTTTAAAAGAGTAGGCAGCGTCTAAAAACACCATCAATTAACACCTGATGCAGAAGTTGGCTACTAAATGGAGAGTTTTATATCTTAAAAACAACAACACATGAAGGTTTACTAACCAATATAAGAAAAAGGAAAAAAAGGTTTGAAAATGTTGTGTAGAGTAATAAATTGTAACAATATTTTAAATAAAGTTATATATTGGGAACAAATGCTGACAGTCTGAATTTATTTAATCCCTCCATGACATAACATGTACGTGGACTCTGTGTCTTTATGGTGTTAGTAGTCTGAATCATCTTCCAGCTGGTAAACGATGGAGCGCTCAGGTTGTGGTTATCAATGTACTGAGTCTCTTCCTTTCCAGCGAGACGTGACCAATGTCGGAGTCGGAGTCGGAGTCGGAGTCGGAGTCGGAGTCGGAGGAGGAGGAGGAGGAGGAGGAGGAGGAGGAGGAGGAGGAGG
>NW_022280065.1:2396432-2406923 GCF_004355925.1 Anarrhichthys ocellatus | reverse complement strand
GAGGAGGAGGAGGAGTTTAATGTATTTATATTTTAATTGGTCTAAAATGTTACAGCCATGCTGAACAAATTGCTTTTAATGAGTGCTCCTTTTGTGAGCTGCCAAGCAAGGAGATGGCAAAGTGTTGAGGTTTATTTATTTTTTTATACCGCCTCGCGTTTGGTGAGATAAGTAGTTTGTGCCTGAGTGGGAGGCATTTATGCAAATGTGGTTCATATTGAGTCGCTGGTCGTAAAAGTTTCAGAGCTAAATAGTTTGTCACAGAATGTCTGAGGTAAAGCTAATGTGACAGCCATTTCTTTTGTATTTCTCAACACTTGTTATACAGCCGTGCTCAGCCTGCTGGAGGAGAAGTGACACGGGACAGATGTGGCACGGAACAGATGTGACGGTTTGCTGGCAGGAAACATTTCCCTTATGCACATTTCTGTAGCTTAAAGGGGTTTACGATGAATAGAAATGCAGAGTGCCACTACTTTTTGTGAGCTTAACCGAATGATGGAACAGACCAAAGAGACTGTTCTTGATTTAATTTATGGACAGCAGTGCTTATCTTCCCTAGTATACCATCCACTCTTCCATTTAATAAAAAGCACTTTTCCTTCCTGAAAACAGCCCCAGGTCTGCAGGAAAGGGAGTAGTGCTGTGCAGTACATAACGGATCCCGTGGCAGAGGGCACGGCCGCTAATAAAAGGTCCACAGGCACCTTATTCTGGCCGAGCAACGGGAAAGGTGACAGTTTGACGGTCGCATGCTGCACAGGTCTTTATGTCACTCACTATGCTCAACAGGAGCCGAAGCAGTCCAAGAGGAGGTAGGTAGCGAGAAACTGAGGTGAGGCATTATTAAAACCAAAAATCCAGAACCTGTTAGTGCACCCAGTGGAGCCAAGCCTATAAAATGTGTGCATCGGCACTGCTGAGGTGGAAATACTCATCTCATTAGTGCTGTCTCACATGGGCACTATGTGCTGACTGCAGGCTGCCACCCTGACGCTACCACCTGCCCTCACTTTACATTTCTCCTACGTCCAACTCGGGAGAGAATCTAGAATTTAAACTCGCTTGTGTGCATACTCGGTATTTATCAGGTGTGACTATTTGAGGTGAACTAACACTCTTTATTGTACTGATTTGATGATTTGCAGGTCAAAGAAATGTCAAGACGTCTACGTTAAAGCTAAAACAGAGGATGTACAATCCCTCAAGTACTGGATTTGAGTACAAATTTGAAGTACTTGACATATACTTTCAACTTTGTGCTTCTTCTTTAAACTGACTTCAACAGTAAAACACCGCAAATTAATAGTTTTAATTATGATACTAATAACACATGCAAATAGTAGTTTTGTAAAAAGTCGTCAAGAGTGGAATTAGGAGCTGCTTCACATTGAAATGTAGCCATTTATATGAACCTGTACCAAATCAATCCTCACTAACAGCTTGTAGGGTACTAAGTGTTTCTTAATGAACAGTCTAAATAAAGTGAGAGCAGAGAATTAAGACCCAATAAGAAAACCTTTTTTTTTTTTTTTTTTTTTTTAAACAGTCGACTGATTTTAACTGTCGGGCTGCAATAATGTCCTCCGGCTTGTGGTCACACCTGAGGGGAAATGTGTTGAGTCCACTTAACGTCCACTTGTGTTGAGGCTCCAGTGGAAACAGTGTGTGTGGGACTCTCTCCCACATTCTCAGTTTTACTCAGAAGCAGCTGTGGTGGTCCTGAGCCGTTTGGTTTATTCTTTGTCCGTCTTTCGTGTCTGCTTCTCAGAAGGATGGATCTGAAATCTCCAACAACGTTATATAACAAAAAAACTCGCATAATTATGTAATGTGTAATTAAAAGGCACAACAGCTTCAAATCCAGACTCCTAACACCCTTCGTGCAGAGACGTCCTGGATTATCCCCGTTTGTTTTCCCTCATTTTAGCAAAGCCAATTGAGTTGCAGTGAATTGCAACATTCTCCTGAGAGGGGCAACTAAGGACGTGTTAGTTGCATAAGATATGAATATGTGCATCAAACTTCAGTAGTGTCTCATGAAATTTAAATGCGATTTTATGCTTCTTACAGTGCTGTGGGTTGCATCGAATTCTAACACATTTTCATCAGGTATGCTTCACCTCAAGCAATTTCTGGGACATACCTCTTTTCTTTCATATTTTGCTCACAGGCCTTTGATGTAGTTTACTCTAGCGCTGTGATGGTGAAGGGTTGAAGAAATAATTACTGTCCGTTTAAAGCTGCGTGATGATTTTCAACCTGATTGCAGATCCATCACACGAAATTAAAAGTATAAAGAGCTGATTAACCATGACATCCATTTTTCCCCTCATTCTGATCATTGGAATTAAGCACCGTTTAAAGGGACACTCAACCAATTTTATACCCAAGTTTACTCGTCATAAGGATTTTTCCTCAGCGTGAAACGGTTGTTATCTCGGCCTCCTTTACGTTTGGATCATTCTTGTTTTTTTTTATCTGACTTTTGTGAGTCCCCGGACTTCATGAAAGTGAATATAGCTTCAAAGAAATGAATGAACAGATGAGACTTCGTTGATTATTCACACCTGCAAGTGAAGTGAAACTTCATTGATTTCCTCGTGTTGGAAAGTGAGTAACATTCCTCAATAACTAAACGTGTGCCTTTGCCAATGCTGACAGGTCCTCTGGGTAGGAATCAGTTGGAAGGAACTTCATGAATGAGGTTATTTGTAGCTTTCCTTGGCATGTTGGGTGCATTATATCCTAATATCAGCTACCAGTCAAGTAATAAACCAGAGTGCTGCAGAGAGAAACCAGCCACTGTTGACTTATTGTTTAAGAGGTCTGTGCTCCTCTGGTCGGACACCTCGTGTCCACTTAACCTTGTGACTGCGGCGGCCCAGGCCGGTTATACGGCGGTCTGTAAAGTGAATGAATGTGGCTTGGCAGGATTAATCAAGCCTAACGACACATCTGTAGGTAGGCTCGGTGGTAGGCGTGAGCATCAATCACCGTCTGGAGCATCTCCCTCTCTTTCTCTCTTTCTTTCTTTCTTTCTCTCTCTCTCTTTCTCTTTCTCTCTGCTTCTCATCAGCTCGACCAGCGCTTTGGGCCCTTGGTAATTAAAAGGCATTGATCGGCCTCAGCCGCAAGATGTCGGGGAGCTTTCATGCAGCAGAACACACTGGGACCCTTTAGAGAGAACAGGTGTGCACGCACATGGACACGGGTGCGTCTGAATATGTGTGCGATGAGTGTGTTGTGCAAATGTTTAATGTAGATTATGAATTAATGTGCTTTCTTGCCGTACGGGATGGCCTCGTGCAATATCTCTGGCTGTGTTTAGTCTTTCCTTAGGTTGATGTGTCGGAGTCTTTCTGGTCTTTTTAGCTTACATATCGCCACCTCATGTACACAGATGTAGAGCTGTGTGAGGCCTAATGGGGCCTCCAGTGAGGTTCAGTTGAATTACACATCTGGTAAAATATCTGAGGCCTGCGAGAAAGCTTTAGGTCAGCGAGCTCTTATTAAATCAAAATTGTGGGGTGAGAACAACAACTGATTGATTCTACGCATACGCAGACCCTGAGGCTCATCTTTCCCATGGACACACACACACACACACACTCACATTCTCACTCTTCTTTTATTCCATCTGAGTGAACACAGTAAATCTAAGTGCTGCCAGATTGCTAACGCTGCACATTCTTCGACCTCAGAGAGGAGAGTCAGCCCGTCAAACAGAGGGGCCTTGGCTGAGCTGAATAAGGACCAGCACACTGCTATAAATACACCCTTGACTCTTTACTCAGTCTGGCACACTGACTGAGTGACACAGTGAGGGCCACACACAGTCCCCCGGCTTGATTGACATATAGCTGCATGAAAATGTGTCTCTAATTTCTGTTTATTTCTGTCGTGTATATTTTCCCTTGTAGTGTGATGTACTGCAGTGGCCTTTCGTTTGATGTCTGTGACTGAGTTATGCTTGTCTGAGCACCCATCTCTCCTGCCTCTGTCCCTCATAAATCCGATGAATTACCCAGTATGCCCCCCCCACCCCTCCATTTACCCTCCCCTCTTCTTCTCCCCATCTCATCCCTTCCCTCCCTCCTCTCTCCTTCCTGAACGAGTGATCAATTAAGGCCCTGTCCAGCTCTCACTGCCAGTCAGCACTTTCTCTCCTCCTCTTAGCCCCTCTCTCTCGCTCTCTGTCATTTTTCTCTTCTTTTTGGGTGTAGGGCCACTGTCAACAGAGAAAGATAGGGAGCAGACCAAAGGTGGTAGAAAAAAAGGGAGAATCCTTTATTTTCAGGATGAGAAATGTACAGATGTCAGGGTTTAGGTGTCGGTATGTGCTGGAAGGAAAACATCCTTCTACAAACCTCCCAGCAGGAAGTTTACTTTCCGCCTGCTGGGAGACTTGACTTCAGAGAGAAAGAGAGAGGAGACAGAAGATAAAGAGAGGTTTAGAGAGGAAGTATTTGTACATCTGCCTCTAAACTCTCTATGTGGATAGTAAAGGTGTCAAGCCACCGGAGACAGTGTAGGTCAGGAATGTATTAAACGTACTTTGTCCTGTTGGACTTCAGCAAACATTAATGAACTCCTTACAGGATCAGGCTGCCAATATATACTTTTCTCATTGTCATCAAGTCTCCTGAAAACACCAAAATCAACAACACACTTATCCTCCTACTAACAAGTGTTATCTGTGTAGCCATAGTCTGTAATCGCTTATTCTTCTAGTACCACATAGACCATTCTCAAAAACACGTCCTGCTTTGACCACTTGTCTCCTCTTACTCACCTTTAAGCAGGTAGCCCTGTTCTGTTGTAATGGAGATGCAAATCCCTGCTGCCGTGCTCAACTGATGCGCCAAGTCAAACCGTGTCAAGCCGAGCCAGCACGTGTGAGGAAAAGGGGCTTTAGAGTCAGTCCTTCATACACCTGACTACAAATAACTTAACATGAAACTATACGCTTGTAACCTGACTTTAAGTATTGGAAATAAGTCTGTATGTCACAGACAATGTAACATAACTTATTCCAGGTTTAATTGTTTTTTCATAGGATATGTTGACAATATAAAATATATAGAGCAACTAGTGAGGGTTGTTTGGTTTTTGCACACTTCCTGCGTATCTCTCAACTGCAACAAAACACACTTCATCCAGTTTTTCATGCTTAATCATTTGTTTTCACCAGTTATGTTATGTGTGTGGGTAGCTATTTCCACATTTCTTTTCAGTGGCCGTGCACACTATATCCACATGAAAACTTATACTGAAGACAATGTGACACTATCTTGGAATCAGTGAAGCATTGAGAGACTCAGCGATTACCTTTGCTGAATTGTGCAGAACAGAGTTGTTGTAGGTGCACTTTCAGCTGGATCTGACTCATGACGCATCCTTTTCTTATAAACTTGCGCCGTGTCCAAAAACACTCAATTATTTCACTATTCCAGTATTTTGGTATACTGGGATTGTTTGCTGAAATGTTACATGCCACAGACATTCCTCTCTGGTTTAGGGTTAAGAAACTCTATATAATGAAATGGGAGTGATTTTGAACATTCTACCATAAAAGGTAGAATAAAAGTAGATTGGAAGTTCTCTGCTTATTGTAAATTGTGTAATACAGCTTTTAGACAGCCATCCTTGAATTGAGCTAAGCTAGGCTAACCTTGCATTCAGGACACATTCAAACTGCTAGCAAACCCAAACTAATTAAAGACATATTTTGTGAAACCTTTTAATATAACACTTTATCTACTGGACTCAATTTCACGAAAATACAGCTCCATTAAAATCTCATCTTTCATTTTAGATATGTGTGAAATCACTCTATAGCTATAACCTCTTGAAGGGATCCGACAGGCTGGTGCTTCTCCATATCAAATTGGGGATTTTGAACAATTTTTTTTTTTTTTTTCTCCCTCTCGTGTTCTTTCAAAGACCTGACCTCCCATTTCAGTTATTAAACCTTTAACATGAGATCCATTGAGATCTGTTGGTCCATTAGGACCTGCCAGATGCAGTTAGGTAACTGCTTCATGGTGATTATTGGTTCAAGCCCCCACTGTGCTGCAGTTACTGGCCATTGCGTTGTTGATGACCGGTTAATTCAGTTTCCCGGTCGTAATAAGCGCCGCACACTGTGCCCGCTGCTGAGGAGCTTTTGATCTCTGCTGATTGTTGCAGATTGGCAATCGTCTCAAAGAGATAAGGCCTTTAAATTTAAAGTGGTTTTGCGTCGAGCAGAGAGGGGACTTCATCTTTTAACAGCTTATTAGTCCTAAAGAGTATCCAAGGTCTTTCATTTTGACGGTCATTAGATGGATGTGATTGAATAGTTGATGAGATCCTCTTCTGTTCTTCTCTGCTTCCTGATCTTCTGTCCAACTTTGTACATCCGAGCGTCAAGCTGTTTACTCCTCCTAACCAATGTCACAAGCTATGAAGTCTTGTTCGTTCAACATCGCTCTTTGTTGTCTGTAAAATTACTTTTGTCCTCTCCCCGCGCTCTCTTCCTTACACCACTTTAAATGATGCAGTCCATTCTCAACATGTGGGAGTGACCAACTGTCTTCCCTCCTCAAGAAGAAAGAAAAAACAGCCAAATATCTGTCTTATTTATCTGTCTCGATCTATCTGCCGTCTCTTACTCTCTCAATATCCCCATTGACTAATAGTCTTCTCTTGCTTCTTCTTTCTTTCTCCTCATTTTTGTGGTTAAAGTCTTTGAATTAACCACAAGAATCCATTTCACCGTGTCAAGAATCTGATAAAGCACCCTGCTCACCCTAATCTCATTTTAAGTTGACTCTGTACCCCTTTCCTCGTCTGTTTTCTTCTTATAAATCAGTTACAAAACTGAATGTATTGCAAAGAAAATCATTTGTTTGTTTTTTTTACTATTTCCAAGTTCCTTGCAATCACAAATCACAGAGCTTACAGTCCGCTGAAAATTGTGTTTCCTTGGATCCAGGCCCACTCGATCCTTTATCCTCTATTTAATTCCCGTCATCCTTTTCTTCACACTTCTCCTCCTCCTTTTTCGTCTTTGCTTTCAAACAAAGTCTTTTGAAATGGCGTCTGCAAAGTTGGGAGCTGACATGAGGATAGAGATGGTGCATATGATGTTGAAAACGCTGAACGCCACCAGGCATAGACGATCGATCACAGCCCCTGCAAATTTCCACTGGTCGGCCACGCTCTCGTTTTCGTCCTGCTCCCGGAAACGGTCTGCCATGTAACGCACCTCCTCCAAGATGGCCTGTAGCTGGGGGTCTCCTATCCCCGCAGTCGAGCACCCGCCAAGCCCTCCGGGTCCACCTCCAAAGCCCCCACCACTGGAGACAGTGCTGGGGCAGCCTACAGTGTCCATATTGGGGATGGGAGGTGGTGGGGAGCTGCAGAACTGAGATGGGATGTGAGGAGGTGGGCTTCCTGGTACCCGCTGAGGCCCCGTGCAGATGTTATTTCTCTGGAGAGGCTCTGAGAGCATTGAAGGGTCCTCCATGCTCTGGTAGCCCATGTAAAGAAGGTTCCCGTTGTTGTTAGCACTCGATTGGACGTGGAAGTGAGGATGCCCCGCATGGAGAGGAGCCAGGTACTGTGGGTGTAGTGGATGGAGGGTGGGGTCCGGTGGATTCGGGATGCTTCCACTCTGGGAGGCCGAGGAGCAGCGCCGCAAGTGGGGGGCACACGGGGGCCGCTCGGGGTCGTCATTCTCTCCCGGTCGCTTCATACGCAAGAACCATGCTACCCACTGCAGCAAGACGAGCTGCACCTGTAGAGAGAAAGAGAGAGCAACTGAGATATGTAAAGATGAGAGTGGAGGACAGGAGGTAGCAGAGCAGAAGAGCATAAAAGCAGACGAGGAAGCAAAGGAAAATAATGACAAGACAAAGCATTGAGAGCCACCAAACAATGATAACCACCTACACATTTTGACCTTCACATGACACCAGTTAAGCCGGGTGAATAGCCTCATTTGTCGTGGATTGATGTTCGTAATATTTCCAACCTTGCATCTTGTTTCAAAATGCAGCTGCACTTGCATAAGTAGAAGTATGAGATCCTCACCAGGGACGCCCAGTTATAGTGCCTGAGGCAGAGAAGATTTTTCGCTTTAACTGTATTTGCAGCAGAGAGGATACTTCCAAAGACAGCATTACATTCAAACGGTGGAATTATTGAGATTGTCTGTCAGATTACAGTGTAATGAGCCTCCAATATTGTCTCCGTTAACTGCAGCATTGGAATAAAGGGAAGATTAGCTGCTTGCGAGTTGAGTTGAGTAAAGCTTGTTCTATTCTTCTCTTCTTCCTCTCGTCTCCTGTTCCTCAAACATGAAAACAAAACTCCCTTGGAAAGAGACTACATGTCCCCTGAAAGGGTGTTTTAGTCCAACAGCTGCCAGATGGGCATCTAATGAGAAGCTAATGTCCAGATGACTGTGGGATAAAGTCCCCACCGAGTGTGTTTACTGGCTAGGTAACAGTCCCTGTTGCTGCTGCTGTTGATGTTGCTTTTGTCCAGGCTGCAATTATCAACTGTGCTGGTTCAGTGCTCTCATCCGGACCATGTCAATTAGCTTGTTAATTGGCCGTCGGACTGTCTTAACAGGCCATTCATCAACAGAACGTCCTTCAATGTTTTGATAAATGCGACATCTGCACTCTCATGCTGCCTGGCTTTTTGTGCAAATATCGAATACCTGTCAATTTTTTTAAAAAGCTAAACAATGTTATCCTATATTTCATTTGTTGATTGAAATGACAGGGTTTTTAAACAATAGCATATCATTTGTATGTGTCATGTCATTATTTCAGACCTTTTTTTTTTTTCTTTCCACATTTCAAATGTTTTTGCGTTTAACAGAAGGCAAGAAAAACTAAGAAGAGGGAATGAGTCAAATCAAACCGCCTACGTATCCGGAGCGCTTTGAAAAACACTCCTGTTAAAGACTGTGGCGAGGCCGTTGCAGACTGACACTGACGAATGAGTCATAGCCGAGGAAGTCGGAGAGTGAAAAGTGGAAAGGAAACTGGCAGAGGAGCGCAGGTAGCACTGACAGATGAATGTAGAAATGAAAATGGCAGAGCATGATACGATATTGAATAATGAGAAAAATTGAGATTAATAACAGTGATGTATCATATCTGAAATAGGGAGACCAATCCTTAACAGGGATTAACCCGCTGGACAGCATGATGTGTGTAACTGATAATATACTTCAGGTTATGATGAAGAGTTTGAGCGA
The DNA here is from genome assembly GCF_004355925.1 of Anarrhichthys ocellatus. Classification (NCBI taxonomy): domain Eukaryota; kingdom Metazoa; phylum Chordata; class Actinopteri; order Perciformes; family Anarhichadidae; genus Anarrhichthys; species Anarrhichthys ocellatus. The sequence continues at coordinate 2,397,664 of NW_022280065.1, read as the reverse complement.
AGACTCACCCATTTTGGCATGTTGCCCCCATTTGGATCGTGGTGATGATACTGCAGTACCACCACTGTGGCAATGACTGACATCCCAACGATGATCATTATACTGGCGAAGTACTGACCTGGGCGGAGTAGATTATGGTGTTAGGTTTCATTTCACACACAATGTAATACCTACTTGCATTATTGACAGCCACATTGGCCATAGCCGGTTCTGATTTGACGGACAGACCAATAAAAAGTCCAAAGATAAAAAAATATCAGGTTATCATAAAAACATATTTTCATGTTCAGTTTCTCCACTATTTATGTGAAAATGAATACATCCTTTGTAAAAATATCCTCATGCCGACCTGTGCGCTGCTACCGACCTGCACCCGTTGCCTGCCAGTCTCAACACTGTGTTTGTAAAAGCAAGATTAAGACTGCATATGGGTAGTTTTTAATTAAAGGAAGTATGCTAAAAGCAGCCCTCCAGGGAAGTTTTCTGAAGTTTTTAATGACCAGGATTTGTGTCTTTAGGCAAATACGGCCTTGCATCTGTCTCTGGCTGCAATCTCAGCTGGCAAAATATAATATCCAGCCGTGTGCCAATTCAACTTTAAGGCGAGCAGATGGTGAAAATTATGTTTTTTTTTGGCATTTTGTAGCTTTGCCACTGTCTAGTCATTTGTTGTAATTGTGTTTTTGTGTTCCTAAGATGAGAGTCTTTGAATAGAGGACGTGATTCCCTGGAAAGACCTCTGTGACACACCTGGGGTCTTATAGCCATGCTGGCAGATGTTGGTCAGCTCAGACAGAAATAACTCAACTACTGGATGGATGCAATGCAACCAAATATGGCAAAACAACTATTGCCATGACATTTTGTACAGACAATGTCATGTACAAAATTGTACATGACAAAATTGTAATGTAAATTGTAATAACTTTTTGTGTTGAGCCATCATCAAGTCAGAGTGTCAATCCATCCATTTTGGTTTATTAATTGATACCTGCAAACATCATCATTATGCTGTAATGCTGATGATATTCCCATTAGCCTCAGCTGTCATTTTTGTTTAGCGCTAATTAGCACACGTTATCATGCTAACACACAACCACCAGAAGCTAGTTCCTTCTGTGCACCTCTTGGAATTACTACGGGGAGAATTAACGCTCAAAGACCACACATTGATTTATGTTTCACTGTCAGATGGACACTTCTCTCTAACCAAGAAAACGTCTTGATTTTAT
>NW_022280065.1:2381175-2396422 GCF_004355925.1 Anarrhichthys ocellatus | reverse complement strand
ATAGATACATAGATATATAGATAGAGAGATAGATATATAGATACATAGATATATAGATATATAGATAGATATAGAGATATATAGATAGAGAGACAGATATATAGATACATAGATATATAGATAGATACAAGAACTTCATGTTGGAACTACATTTAGTTAAGCAATCAATATCGTGGTTTAGTCCCCTCCCCTGAGTAGCGGCACTTTCTTGTGAAGGCGTGTGTTTGGCGTTTTGATAAACGGTTACACTCGGGACGAGAACACGTTCGATTTATGTAAATGACCAGCTAATGCTCCTACAATAAATTACTGTTTGATGTTCTGTAGCTCTACAACAAAAAGCACTTCCACACAGCAAATAGCCATTTTTTAAAGTTGTCCAAACTCTGCTTTCTATATGAGAACACACACACACACATACCTCACACACTCCTGCACTGAAACTCATCTACATCTTCATTTATCCACCTCCACACTATCTGTCTCACTGAATTTAAGGAGTGCTTCGTTGGCATAACTGTCCGCATACAGAAGCAAAGAATTAAACTCCTTGGCCGAGAGATAAAATATGAACTTCCTTTAAAGGACATTAAGGAAATTAAAAATGCTTCCTTTATGTTGCGTTCTGTCTCATAAATGACACTTATTCTTTTTAAAAGCGTGCCCCTCTCACCCTAAAGGCCCAGCCGTTTGGTCCCCGTGTCTTCTCCATCAAGCGGAGTGACGGAGTATTTTCCTGGAAGGCCGTGTGTAAGGCTTGGCATTATTTTCTGTGGAGAAATGCCGCGTAATGCATCCTGTATTGAGGTTAAGGATATGCTTTGACAAAGCTGCCACGGCTTCCCTCTGAGTTCCCTCTCAGTCAGACATACATATCGACGAAAAAGCATTTATGATTCATCATTATTATGGTGCATGGTGAGTGATCGGACTGGTACAAAGACCATGCAATATTCTAATGTCAGAAAAAGGACTGCAATTCACTTTTTTTGAATTATTATTAATCTGCTGACTATTATCTTGATAAAGTAATTCATTGTTTTGTGTATAAAATGTTATAAAATAGTAATAAATTCCATAGTAGTTTCCATAGCCCAAGTTGACATATTAAAATGTTTTTTTTGACTCACCAACAGTGAAAAAAAAACCCGGAAGATAATCAATTTTCAATAAACATTTGAGAGGACGAAACCAGATAATTTAGCTTTTTTTGTTTTTAAATGGTTGAAACAAATAATTGATTATCAATATTGTTTCCAATTGTATTGCCTCTATATGATCAATGGAACTATCCTTTCAATGCAAGGTCAGGTAATCTGGAGTCTGGTGTCGGATGAGTTGAACATCATCCATCTTGTGCGCTAAACAGGTTGGGACGGATATTAAAATGTATTTGCAGCTCCTATTTGATGATGCCACTGCTTCTTCTTCTCTCTCTCTCTCTCTCTCTCTCTCTCTCTTCCATCTTGTTATTGTGCGATTTGGTTGTCTCCCACCTCCCATCAGTCGTCCCTCTCTCTTTTGTGCTGTCCTGTCTCATCCTTTTCAAATTCCTCTCCTGTCTGCGTTCCCTTTTCTCTACCTTCCCACACCCATCTGTGCCTGTTCCTCCTCCTCGCATTTCTCATCTTTCTATTTCATCTTGTAATCCCTCTCCTCTCTCAGCTCCACCCTCTCTCCCTGTGCCTCTTTCATCCCGCCCCGCATACTCTTCAGCACCACCGCTTCCTCTCTTTTCGTCTTTATACAAGGAAGGTTTCCTTTTACAAACCACGGAGCATGACAGCTCCCAAGTTGGAGATATATGGCCATGGACACTCCATGGGCTGGCTGGTGATGGAAGAGAGTGTTTTTGCCTTTTCAATGTAGATTTTACATTTAGTCCGTGATGCAACTCTTCTCCTGTACGCCATGTTTTATTAACCTCACCAAACTTCTAATAGTGTTATCTGAGGTTGTTTTCGGTTTCATGTGACTTATACAATAGATCATAAAACACACACAGGGTACCTTTAACACTAATTATGAATGACCGACGGACTTTATGTGATGAAATTGGAGACAACCTCAGACACCACCGTGATGAATGCAAGACAGAAAGAAACATTGTGCAACGTGTTTTCATTTTGAAGCTCACATTTTTGTCTGCACCTCGCTGTGTGTGCATGTTAAAAACACAACATGTAAATCAAACTAATCTAGCTTTCTTTTCCCACTTCTTGTGCGGTTGTTTGCCTTTTGTCCATTCTATTTCCTCCACCATCTTTGTGATCTACTCACCCAGGGAGATCTTCTCCCCAGAGTCAGCTGGCAGCACAAAGATGAGCAGGGTCATCGAAGACAGCAACACACAGGGAATGAGCAGGTTCAGGGCGTAGTAAAGCGTCCGCCGCCGTATTGTCACGACAAACGTCACATCTGGGTAAGGCTCCTTACAACAATCGTAGAAGTTCTCGCTTCTGGTGCCGGGAACTCCTGGAGGAACATTGACAGAGAGGAATGCACTCCTTTGCTCTGTGACTGGATGTTTTATATGAGGATGCGATGTAAATGTTTCACCGTTCTCACCAATTAAGTCCCACTCTCCATTGGTCATGTAGCCTGAGATGTCAGCGTCGTTCATCTGGAGGTCCAGCAACCAGCCGTCATACGTCCAAGAGCCGAACTTCAGCTCACACTTCTGGATGTCAAAAGGGAACCAGCGAACGTCCACGTTGCAAGTGCTCATAAAGATTCCTGAGAAGACAAAAGAACAGGAGGCAGAGGGTTAAAGCTCTGCAATCAATGGACCAAATGACAGCGTTGACCCCTGCAGAGGTGACAAGGTGAAAAATCACCCGGAGGACCACTTGTAAAGAAAACCTGTCCTGAATATCAAGTAGCTTGTCAGAAAGAATCATTCACTCATTTCATATCCATCCAGCTCCAATGAACTCAAGCACCTTACATTGTTATATGGTGTGGAATGTGCTGCATCACAACCAGGAGTACCCACTGTCATGGGATTTTTATTAACATTCTGCAAGTCTACAGAGTTTGGAGGCTAGAGAGGTGAAAGCAAAGACTACATTACAAACAACCAACCATCAAAGAAATGTCTTTAAAAAAACAACAACTTGGCAGCAGGGTTGTCACCCGCAGGTTTCAGAAACATATGCTGTTTCTGCGCTCACAGCTGTTAGCTGAGCCTCGGCCACAGAAGGAAACATCAACAGTGACATTGCAAAATGAGATTGTGCACCCTGCTCTAATCATAATGCCGCTTTTATTATGCAAATCAAACGCCCTCACATGTGTATGTGTACACTTGTACGCTGGTGTCCAACCCACAAAAACGAAGAATCACAAGGATCTTCGCAGTGGTCGCTGGCAAACTGCAGCCCTTAAAGTAATTACTGAAATAAATGAATCAAGGCCTGCTGAGACGTTTCAGAGGCACGCCGAACCAAAATGCCATCGAGGACTTACAGCCAGAGACATTCGTTATGAAGCTGCCGATTATGCAAATCAGCCTCCAGAGTGGAGGTTAGCGGGTTGAAGGCTGCTCTCAAAGCAGAGGCTGATCACAAAAATGACACCGACGTAAGTAGTATCAATACATTTCCTTTTTATATACTCCTTGCTCTCTCAAATAAATCCAGTTACTGACACCCAGTTGTTGTATTTGCTACATGAGGACAGTGTCTTTATAATTACTGATGTTATGAGCCTCTGCGGCACTAAACCTGTAATTACACTAGTAGTTCTGTGTACCTTTGCAGTCCACTGATCCGTTCTCCTTCATGCACAGTGTGATGTTGTACCCTGCCTCTCATCACAGATATCCGGTAACCTTGAAGCAACGCTCACAAAAAAGAGACACCTGGATTTTTCTGCGACTTAATAATCCCTCTCTCTCTCTCTCTCTCTCTCTCTCTCTCTCTCTCTCTCTCTCTTTCTCTCGCAGCACGGCTCCCAAAATAAAACGCCATCATTCTGAAAATCAAGAAGGCATTACAAGACCGGGAGACAAGGTTGCCCGTTTGCAAATGTCACTCAATCAAGATAGGAGCCAAAACCTGTTACGCCTTATCTCCCGGTATATACCATTAAACCCAAACATGACGCCTTTACCTCTGCAGCTCGGTTTTTCTACAAATGATGGTGTGCAGCAGACACCTGAGATCCTCCACCTTTAAATTATTTACCGTTTGTCAAGCTCCTTCTCCATAACTGCTACCCACAGACCTGTTGCCTTTTATCTACTGATCATAACAGCCCAAAAAGACCTCACGAATTACAACCAGGCTTGTGTGAGGGAGTCAAAAAAACAAGCTGGTTAGCTGCATATTCTCTTTCCCTTTTCTCTTCATTTTTTTTTTATTTAGTCCATCTCTCCCTGCTCTCTTTCTCATCATCTTTTCTAGTAAAATCTCTTTTCCTTATTCATTCAAAGCAGGGCACTATCTCTCTATTCTTTCCCTGGTTGGCTCTGATCCAAATCACAGCATGAGGGAGCTGTATTTACATTCAGCAGCACCCTATTAATAAACATGGACCACTGAATAGAATTGATACGCTGGCTTTCTGAGCAGACAGTCCTCGACTTTTACTTCAGAAGGCCATTTCACCTCAACCGACCATCTCCTTGTGTTCGATCCAGCCTGCTGCTGGTGTACAAAGGAATGCAAAGTAAAGTAAAAAATCCGTGTAAACCCAGGGGAGCCGCTATGTTACTGTTACTGTATTATTTTCACACTTGCACAGGTCTTGCGTTTGGGTTATGACAGAAAACGGAGGAAGCGTGCGCCTCCTATTTATAGGTGTTGCTCACAGCGCTGAGAATCTGAAACCAGTGAGAAACAAGCCATGCTGTTTTATTCTAATAAAATATTAATGTTAAATGTACAAACAGTTGAGACATGCAGATATCGCAGAATGAGATGCTGCCTCCGCATCGGATAGGATGATAGGAAAGGGAGAAAGGAATGAAGAATAGTGAGAGCGTGAATGAATGAAAACAAATAAAGAAGATACTTCACCTGGAGGCAGGTACTCGGCGTAGCCGCTGGAGTTCACCAGAACATTGGTCTTAAAGGTGGAGTCAAAGTCGTCATCTGCACTGAGGAAGGACAGAGAAGGAAGTGACACTACTTGTTGAAATATAATGTGTGTTTGTATGAGGCAGGAGTTGAGTTGTTTATCCGTGTTTTACCTGTTGTAGAGCAGGATGTCTGGTGTCCAGACCTGGTCTGTGGTGAAGCGGAGGTTTTTCACTCCGGGATGTTCGCTCTGGTTCCACTGGAGATAGTGGTCGAACCAGCCCTTAAACACACAGAGGCAGATACGGTCTGTGTCCCAATGCACTGCAGTACAGGCAAGCTACTTTATCTTCAATCCCCTCAGTTTACAGGTAAGATTCATATTTATCAAAGACATAAATCACTTTTGTATATTATATATATAAAGGTGAGCTGTTTCTGAAAACAACTCCACTTTCTTCTACGTTTTAGAGATTCACATTTTGACCTTAATCTTGAAATCCCTCTTCTCTCAATCTCAACCATGATCTTAACTTACTGGTTCAGATAAAAATCACCGAGCAACAAATTCATGATCGTGTCTTTTCAGGGGTCCTTACCATCCGTAGCCACATGTTAGTGGTGAGAACCTGGTTCTTCTCATCCTACAAAATATAAATGAAAAAAACAATTGCACATTTATTTTTCGAATCATTTGTTCTCGAGCCAAAGAGTAGAAACTATTTTGCATCCCTATTTAAGATTAAAGAAACATTTTTATCTCCAAATCCCGAAAAACACTGGAAAAGGTCTCCTATTATTATTGTTCTCCAGGAAATTCTTAACAACTTTAAAACATCATCGTATATTTGATGGCGGCTGTAGACACCTACCACGTCCATGATCTGTACCATACTCAGGGTGAAGACGACGGTGAGCGGGTGGGAGTCGTTGCTCACCGGCCGCTCCATCCGGTTGTAGTCCTTCAGGAGGTTCTTCAACAGGTTCCTCTGGTGAGGACCCTGCAACGACACTAAAGAGGCAGAACAATTTATAATATTTATATAAATCTGGGAAAACAAGCTGCACTCCACACTATTGAAAACATAAACTCTGTATGTTAAAGTTGAGGTCCCCTATAAAGCCCTTAATAACAGATTAAGTCTGTGTTTTCTGCGTATAGCGAATAAAAAGGACACCAATCTTCAAGAAGAACCTCCATCAAAAACCTCACGAGGGAATCAAATGAGACTTTTGGGTAGGAGTACAGTCAGGCAGGGACGGATACTCAAAATAAAAAAACAAAAGTAATGTTGCTGATCAAATCAGAAGATTTAGCCCTAACGAACTGAACTCCCTTATCTATGAGCAGCCGAAGAACAAGACTAAAAAGATAAGCGATAGATGAAAGAGAGAGAAACGGGATTTAATGATGAAATTTGCAGAAATATTAAAAAAAAGATATTTTATCACCATTAGTCACACTCATCTTGACTTTTATGGTCAAAGGAAGAGAGATCCATCATCTCAGTCAGATTTAATTATTAAACATTCATTTAAAAAAAAAAAATACTGAAGAAAATCGACAAACAGGAGAAAGATTCAGAGAGAGCGTGCAGAGCAGTCGGTAAACAAAAAGTAATTAGAAATAGTGTTAAACCTTATTAGGGGGTAATTGACACTAATGATTGTATAATGAGGTTAGTTTGAAGTGCTCAGACCTAATACACATACAATATTAAATAGATTTATTTATGCACTAATTGAAGCAGACTGCACTGTGAACCACAAATGTGCAGACCAATTCAGAATGAATTAAGAATGTTGCTGCAGCTTCTTCTATGTTTCCAATCAGTGGGTCCATCATAACACAGCCAAGCTTTTAAAGGTTTCTTAATCCACCATTCATACCACGCTTAAGCACAGGGAAGTTATTATTAAATGATTTAATTTAATTTTTTAATTTATTATACTATATTGATCCCTTTAAGGGGGAAATTTGTCTCTGCATTTGACCCATCCCTGTATATAGGGAGCATGATGCTCAAAAGATATAAGATTTCTCCAGTCGGTGCAATAGTAAAGCAATTAAAACATGTCTGCTGTTATATAACCTCGACAGAGTGCTTATAGCCAGATGCTGAACATACTGTGTGTGAGACATTGTTGAACAGTGTGGAAGATTCCTTTTGTTTCTGACTTTGAAGCTTATTTGTGGAGCTCGTCAGGGTTCAAGGGGCTCTAGTGCAAAGAACATAACAGGTTGAAGTCGCGGTAGCAGTGGCAAAATCTTCATGCATTGAAAGATGGTTTCAGTCAAAGCAAAGTCATGGAAAAGCCCTGGAGCCCTTTCCTTCCATCTAGTGCCTTTAAAACTCAGTGTTCATCAGTATAGTCTGAAACTCTTTTCCCCCTTGTCTCGTCTTTGCTGCACTTTCTGGTACGAAACCTCCTCTTGACAACACAAACAAAAAGAAAAGCATTTCATCGCTGGTACTTCTGCCTGTGGGGAAAGTTCGCCTGTTTTCCTCTCAGCTCTGTCAGCCTTTATATTCACTTCTGTTGCTTATAGAGCCCCGTCAGCTCAGCTGCAGTAACGCGTCCTCAACACAACAAGGGAGGCAAGACAGAAGAGCCGATCTATGTGTGCAATTTGATTGATCTGTGAACTGCTTTCTGTGGGGGTAAAATCTCCTGTCACGCACACAGATTCAGACGGAAAGAGGCTTGTGGAACGAGGAAAGAAAAGCAATGAAATGTTAGGACTGCTCAGATATTTCTACACACTGTTTCTGTCAATCGGCCCGTTTAAACATCTCCTGTAGTGGCATCCATCCCCGAGGTCATGTACATCCAAAAAAACAGAAACATAATTTTGGAAAAATCCTAGAGATTTCAACAAAAAAAGCAACCAGGTGAGCCAGTTTTCACTTTTCTTCTCCTGGAGTCTTTTTTTCTCTACTTTGAATTCTTGTTCCAACACAACCGACTCCAATTCCTGAATTCCTTAAATCAGACTTTGAGACTAAAGTGCCGCTGCTGAAATTCTGAAAACATCATAAAAGACGTAGAGAGAGAGTCGTTCAGGCTCACCGTGAATCAAAGCAGAGAATCCAGAGAGGAGCAGAGCCACCGAGTGCCACATCTTGGTGGTGGGGAGCAGGAGAAAAGAGGAGGCAGAGGAGGAGAACCTCCGGATGTTGAAGGAGGAGGAGGTGGAGGAGGAGGAAGAGGAGGAGGGGTGGGAGGACAGACTAAGGAATCTGCTGGAGATCCCCCGGTCTGCATCCAGTCGGCATCAGAGGGAAGGAGTGTGAGCGTGTGCTGGAAGAGAGGGAGCGCAAGGGGAGGAGGAGGAGGAGGAGGAGGAGGAGGAGATGATGGCTCTGGGCTCTCTCTCTCTCTCTCTCTCTCTCTCTCTCTCTCTCTCTCTGTCTCCTTGTCTCTCTGGGAGGTGGGACTAAAATGGAGAGCACGGGGGAGAAAAATGCCAGTGATGGGGGAGAATGGGGTTGAAGATAGAGCAGGGGGTGGAGGAGGGAGAGCTTTTGATTGGTCTGTCGCCATGAGTTGACCTTTTTTTTCAAGACAATAGAAACAGATGATGCACAACATTTTAAACGCAGCTGGAGAATTGATTGAAAAAGTGTGATAAGGAAAAAGGTTTACGTCCAGAAGAACGTGGTAAAGCAGCTCATAGAAAAAAATAAGAGAATGTTTTAAATATGCTTTTGCCTCTCAGTGCCATTTTTTTGTGTAAAAACTGAGCACAAAAAACAGCAGTATTGGACAAAAATGAATCATCTCTGCATTTAACGTGTCCCATCCCCTTTTCCCTTTTAATATCGATGTGTTATGGCTGGTTAACACGTGCAGCACAACATGCATCCCAAATATATGGCAGCTGGTTTCACACATGATAACACACCACAGTGGTTACGGCCACGCACTGCTAGACTGTAAATGTGTGCGTCTGTGTGTGAGCGGCTCCTACGGTGGGGGGTGAGCTTTGAGTCATAGGGGCGATGGACTCCAGTTTAATTGCAAAAGTGCTGGGCTCTGCAGGAGGGCATCAGGAATGTGCATAGTTAAACTCTACTTCTCATTTGTCCTCACGGAATGCTGATGCAAGGGCAGAGACAGCGACAAACCGAAAGACTGGGAGAGGGAGGAGGGGGGGGGGGGGGCAAGAGAGGAGGAAGAGTTGGACTGTATAATAGATTACCCTATTACTTGCTCTGCCCTTCGGAATTACCCCTCTCCTAGGCAGCCTGTCGCACATCCAGGGCGCTCCCGAGCTACGGAGTCATGCTCGGCTGCACACACAGGATGGAGAGTGGCCCTCGGAGGCGAAGAGAAGGATGGCTAAGTCACCGGTTTAAAGCAGAGAAAACTGCATCACGCCTGGAGTGAGGACATACATTGTGCATCAGCAATGTATCATCAAAGGAGAAGAATCCTGTTGCTGCTGCATCCTGGCAGTATATTGCTGCTTAAACGTGTGCAAAACTGACTTTGAGTTCATCTCGTGAAAGTAAAAAAAAGAAAAAGAGAAGCAGCTCCTTGTGCTGTTATGCGCCAAGCACCAGTGTGACACAAAAAAACAAAATTCATTAGGCTTCATAAAAACACAGATTGAAGGCACTGAGGCGTGTGTGACATCTGGTGGTTCGTTTTCAGACTGCATGCTGGCTGGAGCTCAGTGACACTGGCAGAGAGAGTGAGGCCATGGTGTAAATTAACGAGGAAGAAACCAGGCTGAATGAAACGAGAACATGATGAGATCCAACGCTGTGAAGAGGCTCATTAGGACACAATACAGGCAGATGAATGGAAACACTGAGCGGGGTTGTGGACTGAAGCCATATTAATGATGATGCTGGACGGAGATAATGAGGATTGTGAACATCATGTGGACGACAATATGGTGCCACTCTCTGAACAGCTTTTTGTTGTTGTTGTTGTTGTTGTTGTTGTTGTTGTTGTTTGCTGTTCCTGATTGTGATGCTCATTGCACAGCAGCAGTGATGGCCATCACTCTGACCTGGCTTGACTGCAGCTCATCCCTCACTGTTCTAAATGCTGCATGCCGTCCCTGACATTGCAGCCATCAGGGCTGCTGTGCTGTGTGGTGTTAATTACTCTGCTGATTGGATTAGGCCCTCTCCTACGCTGACACTTAATAGGGTATTATCGACAAAACCAGCACATACATCCACCTGCCTGTGACGTCTGATTTGTCGAGAGTGGCCTTTTTGGTCTTGAATGGAGTTGAGTAGATGAAGTTCTCTTCTAATAGACAACTATGTCCTCCTGCACCAACACGCCCTGGAGAAATTGGGAAAAAGGTTGACTGCTGTCCACCAATTTAGCATCGTACTGCTGTATCAGTGTGGATGAGGCAGAACCAGATGTGTTCCCTCTCTTCCTTCCACATTGTCTTCTTGCTTGGCAAAACCTGAACACTATAAAGCTACAGCCATGAGACAGTTAGCTTAGCATAAAGACTGGAAACAGGGGGAAACAGCTAGCATGGTTCTGTTCAGAGGTAACAAACTCTACCTACCCTTTAAACTCGGTAGTTAACATGTCATGTCTTGTTTCTTTAATATGACGTGTAAAAAGGACAAGTTGTGGTTTTATGGTGGACTGTTTCAGGGCCGGGTGCAGTGACTTCCCGGAGTCTCCGCTGGTTGAATGGCAACCTCACAGTAACGGATTTCTTGGTTGTAGTTTTCAATGATAAATTAGACATGAAGTCATTTCTGTTGAGTCTGCTGGTTAATATTTGTTCTCCAATTTCTTGATGAATATTTTGCTATTGGATTCAAATGCAGATTTACTTTGAAAATACGTAATGTGAATACACTGTGTTGTGAAAGAATCATTAGTTGTTTACATATAGTGACAGAAGGATATTCAACCTTTTACAGTATAGATTCAAATGAAAAAGTGGTTGTTTGAGATATGTTGACTTTAATGTTATACTCTATTTATGGTCATTGATATGTTCTTGCAATTTTTGTATTAAATGAGGGTAAATAACATAGAATATTGTATTTCATTTCTGGTAAATATCATGTGATCTTTTGAAAAACCCAAAAGTTAGTTTAGTTTAACAAAACTTACTGTTCTGAAACTTTTTCTAGAATTCTTAAAGACTCTTCAAACCATGTGAAAAAAAACACAGTTCGCTGCACAATTAATACAATGTTTAACCAGTTCAAAAAATTAACCAAAATGTAACACATTAATTATCAGTTGTATTTGTATATAATTTCTATATGAATAATACTTTCTATAACTGTGTATTTTCATGCAAAATAAAGCTTATACAGTATATGTGACTCGAATGTAACGGTAATGCGCGAGGGGCAGACAGATATGAGAGTGGTACACATTGTCTTATCTAACTCTTGGCAAATAAGGATATTCCCAAAAAATGTCAAACTATTCCTTCAAACCTAATCGTGACTTTTGACCTTTAAAGCACAATCATTTCTTACTGCTGTTTGCATCCTAATGGGACGTTTTTTATCTTTTGACCGACAGATCAGACTGAAGCAATTAATATCCTGACCAGAAGATGAAACTGACACGCACTCAAGATTTAGCGCAAAGCAGATTTGCCATAGACCAGCCACAGCAATTAGTGGCCCTAAAATACCAGTTTAATTTCACTCTTTTAGCTGCCAAACGATGATTTGCAATGGAAGATACTAATTGAAAACCTCCTGGCGATCTGCCACAGAGGCAAAAAATAATTGACAGACTTAGCCACCGGCCACAGCGGCCAGGATTTACAAGCACATGGCTGGAGGCTTGAATTAATCTGAAGCCTTGCAGATGTGCATATATCCTTTCAGCATCTTGTTATTTAAAGGACAACTTAATTCAAGGAGATTTTGCAGTCTTTTCCACCACAGCAGAGTGAGTCTTGCTTCAGCAGAATGAATAGTCATATTTTAGGATCTAGTTCTCTGCAAGGATGTGAGACGTGGTCTGTATTTACCAGAGACCATCCGCAAGGGTTTGTAGTGTTGACAGTCACGCTCTGAGGCACAGACAGTTGGGAGCTTCCTGCCCGCAGAATATCAAAACAAAAAAATCGAGACAGCATCTGGCTAAGTCTCAGAGTGGAACATAGTAGTTGTAGCACAATTAATCTATTTTACATCTGGAAGGATGTCAGACTGTCTGATCAGACTACCACCAGGTTTTTGCTCACCCACATCTGCAAATGAATACCCCCCCCCCCCCCACCCCAACCAGCCTCCTTCACCCTCTATAGCTCTCTTTAAATACATGTCTTCAGATTAGATAATGCCTTTCTTTATCCTGCTACTACCCATATGCGCTCCGCCCACCCCGTTGCTTCTTAGGTCTTTCCATCCGGAGGGGGCCATGTTATCTGTAGACCCATCTGCCACAAGGATTTAGATAAATAAATTATGCTGAATGTCATTGTTAGGACTTTAATGCTTAAAACTCCACCCTCCTCTGTGCATATTGTTCGCTTAAGGAGTGACACATTTGATATTTCATAAGCTCATAAGTATATCAGATCTCTGTCTCACTTGATTAATCCGCAATACTAATCTGCTGAATTGATATTGAGTAAAGTTATTTTCTTTTGAAGGTTAGATTTATTTAATTAAAAAAAGAAAAAAGACTATATATCCTATAAACCACTTGCCATTGAAGAAATTACAAATGAAAAGTGATATAATAGCATTTCTTCTCAGAATGAATTTCAGGCAGAGTTTCCAATGTATAAGCGGATGTGTGTCGTCCCCCCCCCCACACACACACACACACATACATACACACATACACACACAGGAAATCTGCCAATCCCAGCAAAAAAACCAGACAGATGACTCATTCTTTGCCTTTGCTCAATGCAACATCTGCAACTTAGATGCTGTGCAGCCATTAAGCCCCTCCAGCTTTAAAGGAGGATGTCCTGATGGTGGACAATCGTACAAAGCCAGACAAGGAAATACATGCCTGAAAATGTAATGGATTTCTACAGGTATTTACCTCGTATGGCATCATATGCAGGAGAAGTTCATAACCTGAGCTTGACTCTGTGGGAGGGGCTCCGTGATGCTGAGGCAGCTAAAGGATTGCTGGAAAGTTTATACACGCAGAGCAGGGATGTTTGAAATATTTTGATTTGATCCCACCGGGTTCATTAGTGTTGCAGCTTGATCAGTTTTTGTGGTTCGACTTTGAATTTAAACTTTCCGGATGAAAGTGGTGTGTTTGAGTTCGCTTTAGGACAGATCTCTTTGTGACTCAGGCAGATGTGACCTTCAGGACCGTAAGAAGATTGAATACTAAAATACTTTCCAGATAAAACAGTTGCTGTAAGAGTTGAGGCCTTTTTTTTTTTCCTCACATACTGGAAAACCTGACTTGAGAAGGTAAGAATAAAAACAAAGCTGTGTTTGAATAGAAAATATTTGAACTGCTTTCAGTTTACACTCCAGTAAAGTTTGTGACTAAATCTTGATTACTGTATAAAACAAACATTTGTGAACATTTGAGATTATTTTGTTGCTCTACAGATTTTATCATAATTCGAAAATTATATAATAAACAGATAAATACAAAATAATACAATTAAGAATAAAAATGCACATCAGCAAACTTAACAAGTATGACACATTTTGGAAAACTTCTCTGAAGCTATTGATCACAGAATTTTTCTTGTAGCTGTAGTTTTCTTTCACAGTGTTGTTCTTATCTGTTAAACCTCACTCACCACTAATATTGTCGTCTGTCCCTCTCACTCCTTCTCCGTTCAAACCTCTTAAAAAGATCCGGTGAACCTGGAGACTCTCTCGCCATGGAGCACTCGCCCTCTATGAACACGTCAGTGGTGGATGGGGACGATGTGGAGGACCAGCGTCCCCTCCTCCCGCCGAGGATGGTTCCTCCAACTCAGACCTGCTCTCTGCAGTGCGGGATACACCGCACAGTCCAAATGTCAGCCGATCACACCGTGTGGCTGGACAGAACCCAGGCCATGGCCACCACACCTTTATACAACGGCCACCTTTATGTCACACCTTCACCTCGCTCCAACAGGAGGGGAGACAAAGGCAAAGAGAAGAAGTGTGAGAAAAGGTCAGGGGGGAGGAGGCAAAATCCAGCACACAAGGAGTGTAATCACCAGTGCCAAGCCAAAAACGCAGCAGCTCACAGACTCCAGGAGAAAGTCACCTCTTTCACTGACGTCCCCGTATCTCCCTGCGGGTCACCCTTTAAGGGCCCCTGCAGGTCCCACATAGAAGTCAAGGATGTTGAGTGCAGAGGGCGCCGCAAGTCAGGCAACATTTCTTTGGAGATGCACGACCGCCAGAGTCTACCGGAGATCATCATCACCAGCAAAGATGACGACTTCCAGCATCACAACGAGACGTTCCAGCATCGCCAGGACCTGACTGACGCCAAAGGCCTTCTGCCAGGAGTCGAGTGTCCCGGTCCGAACCCCAATCCCAATTCCCAAACCAGCCCGAAACACAAGGAAGACTCCAAAGATGACTCATTCTGGAAGACCCAAAACATCGGCCAGCGGCTGGTTCGCAGGAGGGCTCTCTTTTTGAGGAGGCAGCGGCTGAACGACTGCGCCTTGGCAGTGGGGATATTCGGGATGTTGTTGATGGTGATGGAGACAGAGCTCTCCTGGAGTGTCTACAGCAAGGTCAGAAAGACAGGAAAGCCCACACTGAGACACTGAGAAATCCTTTGAGAAATGTGAATGTAAAAGTTTTTGCAATAATCAAAAAAAGGATTTTTCAAGGAAAGAAATCAAACTGCATCAGTAGTTATCATCTTTTCTGAACAGAGTCTGCCAGATAACTAGTTTTTTGGAAAGCCTTACTGCCTAAGAAATTGGATTTTGAGTAATAACATAGCACACTTTTCACTTCATTTGTCAGAGAAAAAACCCTGTTAATTGAATTTTTGTTGTACTTTTTGGATCTTAATATCTGGGCCGCACTGGAAAATATGTTGAGAATTGATCTCCCACCAACTGCAGGAAAATGAACAGTGTGCCCATAAGATGGTGATTACATCATGCACATGGATTATCAAAATGTATGCAAGATTATAAGGTTATAGAGGATCACGGATGCCATTTCATAGATTGAGCTTTGTAATGACAAACAGTTTGACAATGATGTCATGTGTGTGTGTGTGTGTGTGTGTGTGTGTGTGTGTGTGTGTGTGTGTGT
>NW_022280065.1:2350788-2381165 GCF_004355925.1 Anarrhichthys ocellatus | reverse complement strand
TGTGTGTGTGTGTGTGTGTGTGTGTGTGTGTGTGTGTGTGTGTGTGTCTGTCTGTGTGTCTGTCTGTGTGTCTGTGTGTTACCCACAGAGCTCTGTCTACTCCCTCGCACTCAAGTCCATCATCAGTTTTTCTACGATCATCCTGCTGGGCCTCATCATAGCGTACCATTGCTGTGAGGTTCAGGTAACTTCTGTTCATAACGGTGCTATTAATCCTCCTCCAGGGACATCCTTTCAAACTGAGGCTTTCTCTGAAAATCTGTGGCTGAAGCAGTACATATTTGTAATGGAGGAATCACCTCCTATACCTTCATTTTGGATAGTCATTTCATGGGGAATAGTACCATTGAGAGGCTTCTAGGTTTCTACAACAGTGGTTCTCAACCTTTTAGTCTGTTAGCCTCGTAAAGTTGAGAAAAGTCTACTTATGCCGACTCATCACCGGTCATGGTACTGTGAGCAAACCAAACAGTGATTTTTCATTCTCACTCTGCTTCATTTGATGGATTTTTAGAAGCGAAAGAGTGCAATAGTTTACAAGCAGAAAGCAAACAATGAAAGGAAAGTCAGAGAAAATGAAAATCACTGTGTGAAACAGACACACGTTTTATTTTTTTAGTCCTTTAAAAGAGTACAAACATTGTCAGACTCATGTTGGGCAGTTTAAAAAGAGCTGAAGAACCAGAATTCTTTGTGACATCACTTGAAGCAATTTATTTGCTTATATTCTAACTTTGTGAAGCTCCCTCTGGATCCAGGTTAGATGCTCATTTTCACTGTAATGCACTCTTCCCATCTCTCTAGCTCTACGTTCACGACATTGGTGCGGAGGATTGGCGGATTGCCATGACAACCAATCGTTTGGCTCTGTTAGGCCTGGAGTTGGCAGCGTCGGCCATTCATCCGTATCCCGTGGGTCTGAAGGCGTACTTCCAGGAGACCTTCCAACACTCCACGAGTCGCCTGACCCTGTCGGAGACGGAGCTGGAGATCGTCCTGGCTCTGCCCATGTTCCTGAGGCTCTACCTGCTGGGCCGCGCCATGATGCTGCACAGCCGCCTCTTCACTGACACCGCGTCTCGCAGCATTGGAGCGCTCAACAAGGTGGGAGGTCACCCGTAGGCTGCCTACAGAACCGGGCTTAAACTGCCTTGGATAGTACCATGAAGAGATCATACACTTTTAAATGAAAGAGGATTTGCACTGTCAATTTTGATATAATTTTAAAAAAACTGTGCAGAAACCTGCTTAGGGACATGATTCATGGGATATTAAAGTTTATATTTTGGACAGTGATTTGGGCTGGGCTTCCTCTATGAACATTTCATGCACATCTGTTTATGTCTTATGTCTAGGTGGGCTGAGGGGTCTGTAGAGGTGTGGCAATTGAGGTGTGACTATGAGAGTTTCCCAGTGGTTTTAGTGGTCGATTATGTCCCTCACTAGTTCTCCTTTGCTTGTCTGCTTTCTTTTCCACAGTTGATAATATGCACCTGGCTAATCCCTTCCCTTATAAATGTATTTAAGAGTGATGAAAATGACCTTTGTCTCCCCCACCGCAATGCCAAACCTACTACCCATGTCAGCCAGACTGACAAGTTTTCTTTTCCCTCATCTCCTCCTGTATTATATAATCACAATCTGACAGGTGCTATCCTAAATAGTCCGGCTAAGTAGGCCCCTACTGTCACAAAATCATGACGCAAATGTATCCCGTGTGTTGTCTTTAGATACATTTCAACACCCGGTTTGTGGGGAAAACACTAATGACCACCTACCCCGGGACTGTGCTGATGATTTTCAGTGTCTCTCTGTGGATAGTGGCAGCGTGGGGTTTACATGTTTGTGAGAGGTAAGTGGTGATCTGCCAACTGCTGAATCTGTAGTGGTGTCTATAATGCCCAAGGCCTACACATTTAATATTTCATTATCATCCAAATATTCGCATATACACAGCATTACTTCAATGTTTCAACTGCAGCAACAAATCCAATTTTCACTCTGCTGTGATATATATGCACTGGCTATATGGCATTGACAAGATCAAATATCACCTAATCTTGACTTGGTGTTGATAATATTAGGGTTTTTTAGGATGAATATTGGTGGTTTTATAATATGAAATGCAAAGTAAACTAGGAGGGGGTAAAGAAAAAATCTTCAGTAATGTGAAAGTAGAGTAGATATTCATTTTCCAGGTTCTAGGGCTCATTCCTGCGGCACTCTATTCAGCTACAGCAATCAGATAAGTTCATTTAAGACCAGAGAAAGACATGAAAATATAGTAGTATAATATCCTTTTAATTCCTACAGACACCACAACTACAGGGACCTGAGTAGCAACTACATGGAGGCCTTGTGGATGGTCTCTGTCACCTTCTTGTCCATCGGTTACGGAGATGTGGTGCCTCACACCTACTGCGGTCGCAGCATCTGTCTCCTCACTGGGATAATGGTGGGACAGAGTTCATAGTTTGTTGATAGTATCACAAAACGTCTCACTGTAAATCCTAATAAAAGTGTCTAATTCTGTCATAGGGAGCTGGCTGCACAGTCCTGGTGGTGGCAGTGGTTGCCAGGAAGCTGGAGTTGACCAGAGCAGAGAAACATGTTCACAACTTCATGATGGACTCGCACATCTCCAAGAGGGTATACAGTATATACCAATATCTCCCTCAGTGAGGCTTTATTTTCCATATTAATAATAAATAAATAGGCCCAAAAGTGAGAGAGATTTTGTACAGACTATGACTAAGTCTGTTTTTGTTATGCAACAGCTTAGTGTGTAGTTTTATCCTTGCACACTGACACTTCAGATACCACATATAAACTCAGATTATTAAAAAACATAAGGTTGTCTGCACTGTAAAAGTAATTTTGCATCTTCGTTGAGTTTAGAATATATATATACATGACAAAGAAAGAAGCTGCGAATGAAGTGAAACAGGTTTACATTGCTTTTAGACAAATCAATACACATTGTTTACAGAGTACTCCAGCAGCATGTCAACTTTTAGAAACAGCCTAAAACCAGATCATTTCATTGGAAAACAGAAGAATTATCTCACCTTACAAGCAGATTTGTTTCTTTTGTTTTACAGTGCAGAACAAAATCCGGCTTGAAAGTGGAATATGGGACAAAAGGATTGTAGTGCACTGAGTTTCTGACGTTGGGGTTGTTCTGTATTTGCAGTAAATAACAGTGCTTTCAGGTCATATGCATAAACATAAAATAACAATCCTGACTGATTTTCTTCATCCTTTCTCTAGCTAAAAATTGCTGCAGCAAATGTGCTGAGAGAGACCTGGCTTATCTACAAACACACTAAGCTGTCAAGAGAGAGAGACGACAGCAGAGTCCGCATGCATCAACGGAAGCTGCTTCTGGCCATCCACCAGTAAGACACTTAACCCTGATAGCAACCTGTTTCACCTGCCTTTTCACTTTACTTTGCTCCATGTGCTACATGCATAATAATAGTAACCTGTTAATCATTGAATGCCTGATTAGTTCTACACCCTGACAAATAGTGTACCAATGTAAACATGTAAAGGAGCAGTGTGTAGTATTTTGTTGCATCTAGTGGGGAGGTTGCAGATGGCATCCAACTGAATACCCCTCCGCTCACCCTTCCCTTTCCACGCGTGTCGGAGGACTACGGTAGCCTTCAGGTACCGTTAAAAGGTGATATGCTTTTGCTAGAGCCAGTGTTTGGTTTGTCCGTTCTGGCCTAATGTAGAAACATGGCGGACTCCATGAAGAGGACCCGTTCCCTCTATAGATATGAACAGCTCATTCTAAGGTAATGCAAACACAACAATTCTTAGTTTTGAGGATTACACAGTAATGGTATGAATAACAATATGTATATTATTTTGAAACCCCCTTAATCCTACACACTGTTCTTTTAACCAATTGACATGAACATATGTTTTTTGTTATTTTTCAAAGCTGTCATAGTTTATTATGCTGTAGTATTTTTATGCCACTACTCAGCCTCCCGGGGAAGGCTTATGCCAGGGTGCTGGAAAGGAGGCTCCGACCGTTTGTCGAACCTCAGATTCAAGAGGAGCAGTGCGGATTCCGTCCCGGCCGTGGAACAGTGGACCAGCTCTTTACCCTCGCAAGACTACTGGAGGGGTTCTGGGAGTTTGCCCAACCAGTCTACATGTGCTTTGTGGACTTGGAGAAGGCTTTCGACCGGGTCCCTCGGGGGTTCTTGTGGGGGTGCTGCGGGAGTATGGGGTGCCGGACCCATTACAACGGGCGATCCGGTCTCTACGACTGTAGTAGGAGCTGTGTCCGCATTCTCGGCAATAAGTCAGACACCTTCCCGGTGGGTGTTGGCCTCCACCAGGGCTGCCCTTTGTCTCCGGTCCTGTTCGTGACTTTCATGGACAGGATATCTAGGCGCAGCATGGGGGCGGAGAACGTCAGTCTCGGGGGTCTCGGGATCGCTTCTCTGCTATTTGCAGATGATGTGGTCCTGTTAGCCTCCTCGGATCGTGACCTCCAGCATTCACTGGGGCGGTTTGCAGCCGAGTGTGAAGCGGCGGGGATGAGAGTTAGCACCTCCAAATCTGAGGCCATGGTGCTCTGCCGGAAACCGGTGGATTGCTCCCTCCAGGTGGGGACGGAGTGCCTACCTCAAGCGAAGGAGTTCAAGTATCTCGGGGTCTTGTTCACGAGTGAGGGTAAGATGGAGCGGGAGATCGACAGACGGATCGGTGCGGCTGCAGCAGTAAAGCAGGCGCTGCACCGGACCGTCTTGGTGAAGAGGGAGCTGAGCCGGAAGGCAAAGCTCTCAATTTACCACTCGGTCTACGTTCCTACCCTCACCTATGGTCACGAACTCTGGGTCACGAACTCAGCCTTAGAGATAGGGTAAGGAGCTCGGTCATCAGGAGGGAGCTTGGAGTCGAGCCGCTACTCCTTCGCGTCGAAAGGAGTCAGCTGAGGTGGTTCGGGCATCTAATTAGGATGCCTCCTGGACGCCTCCCACTGGAGGTTTTCCAGGCACGTCCAACTGGGAAGAGACCCCGGGGAAGACCCAGAACACGCTGGAGGGATTACATCTCCCAGCTGGCCTGGGAACGCCTCGGGATCCCCCAGAATGAGCTGGAACATGTTGCCGGTGAGAGGGAGGTCTGGGTCAGCCTGCTTGGCCTGCTGCCACCGCGACCCGACCCCGGATAAGCGGAGGAAAATGGATGGATGGATGGATTTTTATGCCATAAAAATGTCATTATGTAGTGTGCCATGAAAAGTAATCAAAAAGTAATTGTATAATATGCGATTAAAAAAAATTACTGTCATAAAAATGCCATAAAGACAGTGATTGTATCGTGTGTCTGCGTTGGTAACGTTGTGTTCTGACTTTTGTCAAGGGAAGTTCCCTTAACCGACATTCCCCAAACAGGGAGCACTGTTTGTGTACACTGTGAACCGGAATGCAGCTATGGTTATTGTGCAATAATGATGCCATATAAAAGTCATAATGCCATTTAAATATAATGAAAAAATTCATAGTATAGTATGGCATGAAAAAATCATAAAAAGTTACGGTATAGCATGCCATAAAAAGTCATAAAATTAGTTTTAGGCAAATTAATTAATTCATTTAATTAGAAATGTGTTAATCAACAGTACACTCAAAAATCGACTTAATGTATTTTATTTTTTATTATTTCTCTTCTCATCACATTTTTTACATCATAAAAGTAGCAATATCATACTGACCTCCTGTAGCACCTAAATAATTGTGTCTGCAGGCTGCGCAAGATGAAGATAGAGAAGAGTATTCTGGTGGACCAGGGGAACTCACTTGTGGACCTCGGCAAGGTGAGAGAGGCAAGTCAATGCATCGTTTTCCATCTCAAACTGGCAAAACCGCAACAAAGTAGCACCTAATGGCTTTTCTTTTCTCTTCTCTATATGGACCTACATAAACCCCTACGGACATCAACCCCAATGTAGATGCAAACCCTGATGTATGACGTGCTGTCAGAGGTGCAGGGCTGTAGGGGGGAGCTGGACACTCACATCCACAGCCTGGAGAAGCACGTGGAAGAGTTGAGGGAGGGCTTCAGGAGCCTGATGCCGCTCCTGTCCAGCACCTTGTCTACGCAGAACTCTTCCATCCGCCACCTGCTCAGGGAGAGAGAGGGGAAGACGGAGACTGCTGGAGCAAACGTAGAGAGGTAGAAAGAGGCTTAGGGAGGTGATGGAGATGAAATAAAGGCTTCTCAAGTGCTCCTGGGGGAGTTATCTGCCTTTAATACAGCTATAGCAATGATGTTGGGACATTACTCTTACAGGAGGTGAACAGATACATGTATATAACAAAATGAAGAGTGTACAGAAGTATGTAAATTGTATAAAGAAATAGGTAGCACCCATTTCTGTGGCAGAAATACCATGAAACCAAAATGTAGAAGTCAGTCATAATTCCCTTCCTATGAAGGCTTTTTACATATTAGCTGGACTGACAGAAAAAAATAAAAAGATGGTGGTAGTAAAATAACAACTTGCCACCAAACTGTGACTATTGAGTTGTTTAAGGACAATTTGATTTGCTGTTTTTCTTGGTCTTATATGTTAGTAAATTGATTATTTTGGGCTGTTAAAATAAAGATACAACTTGTGATGGCCATTCTTCACTGTTTTGTGAAGTTTTATGGACGAGCTGTCACAGCCCTAATCAATACATTAGCTCTACCAAAAAATAAACCTGGACAGCTCAGGAGAACTGTTATCACTTCCATGTTAGTGAGTAGCTTTACCTGTAAAGACTGCACTTTCCTATTATCATGTAATGAAAATTGAATACATTGAAATATGGTTTGGTGTTGTAATATTAATATGTAATTTGACAGAATTATGGAGTTAATATGTAGTACTTTCTAATAAAAAATGATAGAATTACTGCCTTTGTATTAAGTGTTTCAGACAGTAAAGGAATCTCTTCCTTCAAATAGGAAACTAACCACAAACAAACCACACTTTAGCCAAAACAATATTTTATCAAGGGTTGGAGGGAAGAGTGAAAGCAAATAGTGGGAATCCATTTGCTGTCCAGTTTGTCTTCAGCTTTTATTTCAGATCAGAACATTGGGACCGCCGCCATCTCGGGAGGAATAAGTTGCTGATATAACCCAGAGCATCCCTTCTCTCGCCTTCAGCACCGGGGAGAACAGCGAGTGCTGCTTCCTCCTGGATGAGCACCCTGATAGAGGACACAATGACAGACAGAAAAAAGACAGGACTTAAAATACAGAAATACTGCATACTATTCGGAGACTAAAAACTCATAGTATATACTAGGATTAAAAGTCATAGTATATAGCAATACTGTATATATACTGTGACTCAAAAGTCATAGTATGGTATGTCAAAAACAGTCATAAGAAGTCATAGTGTTCTTTATCAAAAACAGTCATAGTATAGTCTGTAGAAAAAAGTCATAAAAGTATTAGCAACACATGTCCAAAGTCCAAAAGAAAAGTGTCATAGTATCACTTGTCAAAAAAGTAAATAAAAAAGTCATAGTATAACATGAAGAGAAATGTCATAGTCATAGTATAGCATGTCGGAATAAGTCATAGTATTTCGAAACAAAGTAATGGTATAGTATGACATAAAAGGTCATGTATGTCGGGAAAAGCCAATCATATAGTATGTCAAAATAAGGCCATATAGTATGTCAAAAAAGTGGTAAAAAAATTCAGTGTATTATGATGAAAAAGCTGTGGTATAGTATGTGGAAAAAGTCCTAAAAAACGTTTTAGTACAGTATGTCAATAAAGTGGTAAAAGTCAGTTAGTATAGTGTGTCAAAAGTCATGAAAGTCTAAATGAGTACATCAAAAATGTCATATAGTACATCTCTAAAACAATTAAGTCACTGTATAGTACTTCATGGAAGTAAATTATATAGGTAAAGCCATGCAGATTGTCCCATCCAGAGGATTTTAGATATCCTCCAAAATGAACTGTGTACCTCTGAAAACAGAGCACATCCCCTTACAAATGAGAAGCTGAACTCATGAGCAGTCAACACACTGCTGCTCTGTTCAGTACTAAACCTTAGTGCCGTGTCCCAAATCCTACATATAAATTATATTTTATACAGTATGTATTACAATAAAGATACAACTTGTTATGGCATTTTGTACTGTCTTGTGACATCTTATAAGTGAATTAGAGAAAATACTAATTTAAATATAATGCAAATAACTACGTCACAGCCCTGAATAATACTTTAACTCAAACAGAATATACACCAGACATTTTTTGGGTAACCATTATCACTCCCACGTCAAACAGCCTTACCTAATAATTGTGCACTTCTTTTTGATCAGGTAATAGAAATTGCATTAATTGAAGTACAATTTGGTGTTTTAATATTAAGATGTAAACCAACAGAATTATGGAGATAACCTCCAGTACTTTATAAAATAAATGATGAAACTACTGCGTTTGCATTCAATGAATCAGAGTAAATAAATCCTTCCATTCAAACAGGAAACTGACCACGCACAGACCATCCCATTAGCCAAAACAATATTTTATTAAGAGAGACAGGGATGGAGGGTAGAGTTACAGCGACAACCGATCTGTCAACCGGAACAGTGGGAACCCATCTGCTGTCGAGTTGGTCTTCGGGTCTCGTTTCAGATCAGACCACTGGGTCCGCCGCCATGTTGGGAGGCAGAAGGCGCCGATATCGACCGGTCCATCCCTCCCTCTCCCCTTCAGCTCCGGGGAAAACAGCTAGTGCTGCTTCCTCCTGAATGAGCACCCTAATAGAGGAGACAAAGACAGTGAGACAGAAGCCTTACAGTACAGAAACACTGCATGTGGTGCACACCGCTATTGTGCTACATAGTGCTGATTCAAGAGCCATCCTTCCCCACCATGTGCCCTATTAGGTCAACTAATCACTTCCCAGTAAGAACTGCAGTAGCTAAAGCAACACGTGGCTGGTGGAAGCGTCGACAGCAAAACCGACAAGAATTAAATCACGAAGATAAGACGAGCTACGTGATGCTAACCAGGCCCCCAACAGAATCGGGTTAAACTAAACAGTGGCTATAAAGTAGGTATTTGTGTTCTCTGTCTTCGAAAGGGGGGAGCCATGAGGCTAGCTCAACCCTTCTGCAAACGGAGGTCAATCTGGCACCGGAATGAGATTGGAAGACCACAGAAGAGGAAGTCCAGTCACTTGGCAGTGCGGCCAATAAACTTCAAAATGTGTCGCATGAATTTAATTCATGCACAAATAATCCCTGTTTTTAGGAGTCCGAAGCACCAGCTAAATGCTGACAATCAAATGCTACCCGTCTGACACACTGGGAGAGATAATAATTCACTGGTTCAGTAAGATGTATTCACTGTTTTCCCTTTGTCCCTGGTGTGAGTTCTGAGTTAAATATCTCCTAAATACTACTGAACAAGAGAATGTTTTCACGAGGCGACCACTTCAATACATGAAAAACAGTCAGACCACATGATGTTCAGTCCTATGCAGAGGACTAGTGGAACTATTTGGCTTTAAACTAACAAACTGCACATTCAGGTTTAAAGAAATTCTTGAACGCCTTCTAATAGAAGTTATTTTTTGGTTGATCTAGTGCAGATAAATGTGTCTATTGTGGAAAAACTAACTGTGCACTGTATTGTAAAAGTAAATTACAAGGCATCACATTGGTACTGCATTATTTTAGGTTCTGTTGCTGTTGAAGGACACTTACCAAAAGCTTGCCTCAATAAATTATTGTTGAACAAATTGAAAAACATACATTTGAGGCTCCTACAGGACATACGCCGTAGTTCAGCAACTTAAAAACTGTGGGCGTGCATGTATGATGCCTCGCCGCACCAATCAACTTGACTACAACTGCATGTGGGTGAGATACCCGTGTGACGTGCATGTGGTTGGTGAATACTGACCTTCTGTGAGACGGGCTTTGCCTCCAGTGGGCTGACACAGAACTGTTGAACAGCCGACACACAGCACGACTGTCTGAGCGTGGCTGAACACTGTCGTGATCTTGTAGCATCCTGGAAGGAGGCAAAACAAGACAGGTTACAACTCAAGGTAGAAGAATAGACACCCGCTATACCAAATGACTGGGCCCCCAACAGTATCGGGGTTAAACTAAACGGTGGCTATAAAGTAGGTATATGTGTTCTCTGTCTTCGAAAGGGGGGAGTCATGAGTCTAGCTCAACCCTTCTGCAAACGGAGGTCACTCTGGCACCGGAATGAGATTGGAAGACCACAGAAGAGGAAGTCCAGTCACTTGGCAGTGCGGCCAATAAACTTCAAAATATGTCACATGAATTTATTTCATGCACAAATAATCCCCGTTTTTAGAGGTCCGAAGCACCAGCTAAATGCTGACAATCAGGTGAACTTAGGCCATGTTAGAAAATGTTACCCGTCTGTCACACTGGGAGAGACGATAATAAATCAATGGTTCCTATAATGAACATGGTCCTGGTTGGCTGTCAAGCACAGAGTTGTAGCATCTGAATCAAATATTGGTTGACATTCAATGAAGTGTGAGGCTACTGAACAAGAGAACGTTTTCACGAGGCGACCACTTCAATATATGAAGAAACAGTCAGACCACATGACGTTCAGTCCTATGCAGAGGACTAGTGGAACTATTTGGCTGTGGATCTGCATGGAGGAAAAAACCCATACCTGGACATTTCACATCCATGAAATAAGAGTTTGGACTCTGAACAAGACGCTTCTTCTTGTGCCTCCTCTTCTCATCCTCAGGGGACGGATGCAACAAGTCTTTCGCGAGCTGCAAAGAGGAGAATGAACAAAGGGTTGGTGAACCTTAGTAGAAAACCGTAAACTGTTAGAGCAGGTTAAACTGTTATTTAAGATAATGCACGGGCTGTTAAAGTAAAACAAATAAACACTGGTCATTCAGATATATCATAATGCTTCAACTGTAGAGTAGGCATTGTTTTTATTCGGTAGGTTCAGGCTCCTCGGCCGGCCTATATGACTTGGATTAGGTAACGCAGGCTATGCATTTTACGTAAATCGCGGGTAATACTATAAATCAGGGGACCAGTTGAACATTAGCCTAATCATCGACCTATCTACATCAAACGAGAGGAAACTACGACAGTTGATGTTAAATTCATGAGGTTATAAGCACGTTCAGATCCTCCGTTCAACTGGCTCCATGTCTGCGGAGTGCGCGCGGCCATCTTGTGTCACAACGCGCTCGCAATGCGCTCTAATATGCGGAATTATTTGTGTAAAACCGGGACCAAAACTGAACCAAAGCATCTGAAACTGACACCAGTCGATTCGGTATTTTATTACGTAACAATTGAGCCGTGGGGCGGCTCTCCAACGCGCTATTATATGTTAGAAATGTCATTTTGCAACGGCCTGCGAATACTCACTGGCATGTTGGCGAGGAAATAGCCGCTGCCGAAAAGGAGGCATTACCGGAAGCGACGGGTTGATATCGGTGGGTCCTTTGAGCACGAACCGGATGTGACGAATTCACAGGACGTGGCCGCCATATTGGTGAGGTCCAAACTCCACCCTGCTCCCTCTGTACACCAACAGAGTGCTGAATGTATATAAACGTTTGCGCTCCCTCTGCCGAGCAAACGTTTATCAATTTAATCCCCAAATGTCTAACTATGCACAACAACACACAACAACTACTATTTTGACAAAAATAAGAAAACAATGTTTATAGTATGAAAAATAAAAATAATATTGTAATTTTAAGACACACTCCCCCATTTTGCTAGGGTAATCACAAATCACAAAATGTAGCCTATTATTGCACGTCCAATTATTTGCCAATATGCTCTGTAATAGTTTATGTTGTAGCTATTTATTTGATATTAATATTTTGTTATTTAATTAATAAGTATTGTTTAATTATGCTAGATGTTTGCTTATTTAGGTTAGATTGATTGTTTGATATATTAAAATTGCTTTTTCTCTTTAATAGTCATTTGTTTAGTTATATTATTTTTTGTTGTTTAAGTATACTTAGTTTTTGGTTAGTTTGTTTGTTAGTTCTTTGGGGAAACACTGTGGGCACCTGTGGCTATATAGGAGTAGGTAGATAGGACCAGCATGCACCGAGGTGGGCTTATAGTTTTCTTACCAGCACAGGAGAGACAGCGTAAGACAGGAGTAGTATTTCTTATTTTTGTTTGTTTGTTTGTTTGCTTGTTTTGTTTGGCTTACTTAAATAAAGAACAAAAATCAGAATCCTGTATGGACATTTTACTCTTTTCTGCCTGCGTAAACTACAAACCACGGTGCATCAGTGGCCTTTGATTATTGTTTGTTATATTTTTGATTTATTGGAGAAATGGCCACTACAGTTTATGTTTATTCACTGAAATGAAAATGAACAGTGTTACCTACTTCATATTTGAATTCCCTTCAAGGCCCCCTGGTGGCTCTTTATGGCCCCAGGCAGCTGACAAACTTTGTCAAAATTGAAAGAGTTCTGGTTGAATGTGTTCCTTTCTCCGGTTCATACTGGCCATGAAGCGATCCCTTCATAGCTCAGCTTCATTATAAGAGATGGGGACAAAATAAATAGCTCCTATGAAAAATAAAGATATTTACAGTTCAACTGAAGCTAATATCAGGCTATCAGCAGCCTGGAAACACAAACTATGAAAGTAATAATGTAACTTGACCTCACGCAAATGGCAATAAAAGCTATTTTACTTGCATCGAACCCCTAAAGATATCCTCTTTGACATACAAAAAGTGTTAATGAATAATCTCAAAGGAAAGTCTTGAAATCCAGGAAATAAAAAATGGCCAAGTGAAATGATTTGATATTTGCAAAGATTACAATCAGAGGTGGGCAGTACTTCTGTTACTTGTTTTTGAAATACAATTACTTTTGAGTGTTCTGTAATTGGTATTTGACAGGGCAGATCGGGGTAGAATAGGATCAGTTCTGGGTAGAACCAGACCACATCTGGGAAGAATAGAACCAAACCACATCATGGTAGAATATAACCAGATATAGAACCAGACTACATCTGGATAGAATAGGTCCAGATCTGGGTAGAACCACACCACATCTGTGTAGAATGGGATTAAATCTGGGTAGAATAATACTCGATCTTTGTAGAACCAGACCGGGTAGAATAGAATCAGATAAAACAATAAGTACCTGTCACACTGGCTGACAATTGTAAGATATGATAGCAATGATTCATCGACTTGGTTCTTGGTATCTGGTAGTTCTCTTTGTCCTTGATGTATATTTTGACTGTGAGCAAAACAAAGCAGTAAAACGGATCTGTAAACAGGGTTCTAATTAACTGTCCTGGGCAAAGCATCTGGAATTTAATGTGCCACACTGTCCTTCTGTTCAGGCACTGCCTTTTTATGTACCACAAGGCTGTTTCTCTTGATACTTCACTTTTTTATCTCATGTGTTACAAAAGCACAACAGAGGGCAAAATAAATGCATGTCTTTTAATGTTATATACCAAAAGAAAAGTACACAGTCAGTAAAATTAGATTAGTTCTCTCAGTACTAGTATACGCCCTAGTAACTGTTCCTCCTCTTCTGTCTGTTAGGAGCTGTTTTTCTTGAGTGGATCTCTGAGTGTCATCAGTTCCATTATCTTCACATAATACTCACACTCTGGTGGGAAGCGGTTTCTCTAAAAGACAGATCAGAAATCATCACGCACATCATCTTCATGTTCCTCTGCAACTGTTAGTTAACACTGTAGATTCCATCAAACGTGGCCGTGGTGTATTGACAGTATATACTGATACACCTAAACTAATACCTTGTCCAATATAATTAAAATAATCCACAATAATAAAATACTTTACTTCAGCAGAAATACCATTAAACAATGCACTAAGTGGGGCACTTTAGGTGCAGATTATTTCAGTGAAATTTAAATTATTCTGTCAAATGATATGCTTTAATAGATAATAAAGGAAAATAAAAACAGCACATTTAAAATGTAGCTGAACCAATGTTCCCAGATCTCAGTAATTAACTTGGCAAGTACAATAATATTATTACCAATAGGAATGATAGCCGTTTTAAAATAAAGCCCAACTATGAACTAAATTAATTGTGCACAGTTGCACACACACACACACACACACACACACACACACACAAATACACAAAGTGTTGGCATGAGACACACACCTGCAGACAGAGACGCAGCAGGCGTCGTCCCTCCCCCTGCATCTCTAGTGATGTCAGGAAAAGAGGCAGCGACTTCCTTGTAATTCTGTTTCCTACACAAATACACACACAACACAACCATTTCACTTGAATCCTCAATAGGCCTTGTGAGGTTTCATCATTTATTACACGCATAGTCCTGCAGAAGCAGCTGTTAAATAGCGACCAGCTTGTACAAAACAGATAATAAATAGATTTCATTAATGTAATGTGATCTGTAAAGAATAAAACTTTGTGTTTTTTCTAAACAAATGACAAATATTACATGTAGGACTTCTGAAAAAAAAGAGTAATATATTTTGAAAAAGAAACCTTTGCACGTTGATTCTGAGGAACTCTCAACATAATTGATGTTCAACATTTATGAGTTTAGCTGAAAATGTTCCTGTCGTCAAACCTAACTGTATCTGTGCTGGAAATACCTTGATGTGAAAGGGTTTCGGATTCAATGTCTCGTGTCAAGCTGAGAGGAACACCCCACAGTTACCGACCTGCCAAGTTGAGGGAGGCGAGAGCCTTGTTTCCAGGCAGAAAAAGCTCACCATCCCTGTACTGCACCGGCTCGTCCAGCAGGGGGTTCACTATCTCCACCGACTGTCCCTTCTGATGGAGAGGGTGAGACAGGACAGGACAAGTGTGTGACAGGACAAGCTTTTTGCTCATCAGAAAATTGCATCAAACAAACCTCGGTCTGGGCAGTACTCGATGTATCCTGCCCCCAAAAACAAAGTAAAACAACTGAATTATTAAAAGTACTGTACTGTGTCCATGTGCTGCTTGGTACACAGATTCAGAAAGCATGTCTCTGGTACCTCTTGTGCATGTAGTGGTTTCTCTGGCTCCCCTGGCTCTCTGGCTTTACTTTGAGTCAGCTTTATATCAGAGACTGGGGGAGATTTAAAGAGACAGCAATGAATGAAAATGAGAAAATAAACATCCCAGCTGTCAGAGGATAACAGCAAAAAGTGTTATTCTGTGATGGAAGCGATTACGTTTCTTGTTAGACTCTGGGTTCTCTTTGTTGGCAGCTGGTTTCTTGTCTCTTTTGGATGTTATCTGTTAGTTAAAAGATCTCAAGATTACTAACCACAGATACCAAATGAGTTACACAGATTTTTGGCTTGTTACCTTTTTTTTGCCTTTGTTCCCCCCTTTGCTGACGCTCAGTGAACTGCTGCTGGCAGTGGCTACTGAGAGAGGTTGGTCAGCAGGCGGGTTAGAATCCACAGTTGAAGATGACTGTGAGAGTATAGTTTAATGTGTTTATTAGAATGTCTCATACATGTCCCTGCACTTCTATACTTGTGAGAACCTGTTTGAAACCTTTCAAACCAGAGGATTTTTGCAGAGTTATGAATATCAATTTACTTTTTGACCCAAGACCCTTTGATGTTTAGAATTAGGATTCATTTTAAGGTAGAATTGCTGCACTTACAGATTGTGTTCTTTCCAGAAGCATCTTCCTCCTCTCCACAACTTCTTCATGAGTGAGAGCGAACTCACTAAGAATCTAAAAACGTTAGCGGTAAAGGGGTGGAGGCGTATTAAATTACGGTATATAATGCAATTATCTGAATATAATTTGAAACAATGTAATCACTGATGTGCCAGGTTAAAATCGTTCATGTAAATGGATACCGCAGCCAGATGAGCAGCTCCGGAGTCTCCAATCTGATTGTTGCACAGTGAGAGCATGAGCAAAGCACGGTTGAACCGCAGGCCCTGAGAGACAAAACAGGATGAGGACTACACCTCAGCAGTCATGAGGGGAACACATAGGTGCAAACATGGGGTCCGTTCTGGGTCATACCTGTGCGATATGTGTAGCACCTGCATCACCGATACAATTGAAAGCCAGGTTAAGGTAAATTAGGTTCTTGTTGGCAGATCTGGCTGTTGAGAGAGCCGACCCAATCAGATGAGCTCCCTTGTCTCCAATCCGGTTATTTCGCAGGTACAAGTGGGTGAGGCTTGACCAAAGAAACACACAACATGAATCAGGCATGTGGGTGCTTCTTTTTGTGTGTGCGAATGCAAGTCGAGGGTCTATTTGAACAGGTTCTATATTACTATGTGAGATGTGTAAACACTTGGTGACTCACACGCTGTCTTCAGAGAGAAGAAGGTGGTAGCTCCGCTCTGGAAGATGGTTGCCCTCCAATGTAACAACTCTAACATAAAACAAAGAGGAGGAGAACCATCAGCAAACCCTCAGTGTGTGAATGATAATGTTAAAACACATTGGTGTAAATTTCCTGGCAGTTCTACAACCTTTTTTGTCAACAAGTCTCACAGTGTGAGTGCCAGCAGAATCCGCCCACCTGAGGTTGGAGCACAGTGACACTGTGTTCACGAGGGAGGTTACCATTTGATCTGTCAGTCCTGCCTGCCAAAACCTGCGACACAGAGGTCAAGATTACACAAACAAACAAGAACAAAAGAGGGACGGCTGTAACAGGAGGGTATCAGCTCTTTACTCACTGAAGGCTCTGTAGCTTGTCCAAGGAGGGAAACATCTTCAGCAGCACTCGGGCAATCTGCTCATCTACCTTCCATCCTGTGTGTATTTGAAACAGATTATATTATGTGTTCTCCAACATCCAGCAGAAATATTGGGGGGCATTGTTGGTTGCAGACTGCTCCCCGGGGTAGTCAAATGAGAATTTAAGAAGAGAAAGAATGTCAAATATGGCTGTAAATATTTTTCTGCAAATTCTTTTTTTTCTTACCTAAAACCGTCAGTTTCTTGGCGCTGAGGGGATCTTCATTCTCCAGTTCCACTTGGAGGCATGCTTTAGACCAGTTTGGTGCAGCTGAAGCTGAGATTATAAGAAAGGACAGTGACTGTACATTCAGACTTCCAACATGATGAACTATACAGTACAGGGAGACATATTTCTAGTGTACCAAGTGTTCCTAGGTCGTCCGGTTTTCTTTGGTTAATATTTTTGGATTACTCCTACAAGTGTCTGTTTAGAAAATCTAAAATTAAATCAGATTCAAGGTACGTCAAACTAGAATTAATATAGAATCTTATCAATGTTTACTTAATTAACGTCCATTCACAGCAATTCACAATATCAGCTGCAGAGAACAAACAATTCCATTTATAAATTAACACTGGAAAACATGTTTTAACAGGGTGCAACAAGATAGTATGTGTCTGCCATGTGTTTAGATTAGGAGCAGCTCTGGTTTACCTGTGTACTCTTCTTCAGTTTCAGTGGTGGATGAGGCTGCTTGCTTGGTGCTGACAGTTGGGATATCCTTCATGTCCAAAAGATCACAAAGCCCAGGGAAGTCAATCTCCACCTTGCCCAAGCACTGATATTCGTCTGTGTGATGGAGGGTTTAAAGCAGTGACAATACAACTGTCATTTGACAAAAAAAACAAAAAAACAAAAAACAGCAACAGTCTGACAATGTTACTCACCAAACTTCTGATCAGGCAAAACTTCATTTGGAGTACGTCCTAAAAACAACAGAATGAGTTTAGCAATTCTCCTTTTTATTGACCACTTGTGAATTACCATATCATACTTTATGTCAAGCAATGTGACTAAAGCTAGTGAATGTGCGAATGCTCAAGTTGTAGAGGCATTAAAGCAAAACAAATGTTATTATTCTTACAACTTTATAAAATGTACAAAACATGATTTCATGATGAACAGACATAATAAAATGATTAAGATGACTTTGTTTGGATTATTTAAAAACTACTACTTATGTCCAGTGTGGAAAGTAACTACGTATCACATCTAAGTACCATTTCCAGATATGTGTACTTAACCTAATTATTTATATTTTAATGTACTTTATCATTGTGCTTCACTACATTTCAAAGGGAAATATTGCACTTTTTACTGTAACAGGGGCCATTCTGCCACCACATGAGTATGCTAGGCCTAACCTTTGATTCTGCTGAAGTATGTTTTGCTTCTCATACTTTTGCTTTGTTTTACAAAGTTATACATGCTGGGCTTTTAGTCATAATGGAATGTTTATAGTGTGTTATTAACTACTCTTAGTAGCCTACTTCTGCCACCAAAGCTCATTGTAAAAGCTGTGTATTTACCTAAACCCATCAAAATAAAATCCCAGTTAAACAGATAAATAGTACCATATGCCATATTTTTATTAACATGTAGTTAATCATTGAAAGCCTATAAAATTTACAGAGAATCTACATAGAGAGATTCTAAAAGTTTCAATGACAGCTGACATAAATGAATAGTATTGTCAGTGAAGGGGGCTGCTGCTGATACTTTATTGATTATAAAGTATATATATATATACATACATATATATATACATATATATATATATACACATACATATATATATATATATATATATACATATATATATATATATATATATATTTATATTATATTGCAAGTGAATAGGTATTATGGGTTCTCATCATTCTAAACAATACAATGCATCTTATCCATATTTACAATGTGCATTCCTTCAGCTCATTGACTGAAAGTGTTTAGCTTATATTAGCTTAGTTTAATCAAAACGATTAGTACATAATATTACAATTTGTCATTTTTTAACTAAACCAATTACAACCACCAACAGTCATACTCTCAAGCACCTTAATGTGTTGTCACATAATGTCAAAGTACGAAAAATAAAGGCTTAAAACCGGCAACAAGTCCATTTGAACCAGCTCCTACTTTATTCCTGACCTGCTGACGATCAACTCATCTAACCTGTATGTTTAGAGGCCTCGTCCTCTGCATTTGCCTCGTCTGTTTTCTCTTTGTGTCTCTCTTTGGGCATTGTTGTGTCTCGGAGTCAAAATGTAGTTAAACAACTGTAGATACGTGAGCTAACGTCGCTGTATCCTGGGCTTCACTGGCGTTACTACGGTAAACAACTAAACCCAACTTGTAGGATTCATCGCGAGACTTCTCGTAAGGTACTTGGAGGCTTACCCTTCGCTCTTGGTATTGTTTGAAAATTATAATTTTTCAATATTTGCTTTTTGGGAAATATTACGTGTCCTTTACGTTAGTAAAAGTGCTGAAAATATCAACATTCATGATAGCGTGTCGTTGAACCATATTACGCCGTAATATCGCGAGAGTTGAGTCGTCAATTGACGGTGCCAAAACAGTGAGAATTCAGCTGACTGTTCCTCTTCAATAGTATCAACTGGACTGTCTCTGGGACAGGGCCGTGTACAAGACCGTGCAAGGCCCACTTCACGCTAAACTTACGCCCACTTTCTTAAAGTGTATGGTCACCCGAGGGAATTCTGTGGTGTTCTGTGAAATTATTTTTGTAAATTATAGTTTATCACACAAATTAAATTGATACATTTTATAATCTTTCATAATTGTTCATTAATGGTAATTCATCAAATCACTCTTTTAATAATATTTTAACTATGTGTAGTGTTGGGATTATTAATCATATAATTATTTTCATAATATGTACAGTGGTTACAATTATTATTATTATATGTACTGATAGACTAACGAAGGGAATTAATATCACAAATAATTGATGTAAAATACAAGATTACATTGAGGAATCTGCTTGGGAAGACACCATGGAATGTACAAATCTTCTAATTAATCAATTGAGAGTAACAGAATAATATACTTATTATTCCTGCCAGTCTACAGTCCAGGAGATGGTGGTAATGCACATACAAGATGGTGATGAACCCATTAAAACTCAAAGGAGAAGCATGGTGTGGAATTAGCGAGCCCACCGCTAAATGAGTAGACATTTAACTTAATGTTTCATCCACACACTCTTGTCAGTGTAGGGAAGCACATTGTTATTGCAAGATGAGTAACAACTTTGTCAGGCCCATTTTCTGTAACCGGTGTAGCATGACATCATGCTGTGGAATTAGCTAGCTAACTAGTTAGCAGCAGATGCAACTTCAAGTAACTCCCCTTTCTTGCACTCTATATCTAAAAAGTTGAATTCCTGCATAATGTTTCACTCTGTAGAGCTCACTGTCTCTAGTCAACCGTCTCATGTCCAGCATTTCAAACGCCCTATTATACCTTAATTTTAGGATATAAGTCGCTTCGTTTTTGCATTTTTTGTGAATTATCTAAGGAATATTAAAAGCACAACAACATAAAGTGTATTCACAATAATGTAGTGCTTTTTATTAAAAAAACAAACAAACAAAAAAAACAAATATAAAACAAAAAGTAAAAACCAACAGCATTTTTCATGACTTAAGAATCATAATTACAAACTTTTAACGAGTGGAAGAAGTTTTTTGACAAACTGTACACATCACAAAATGTCCGCCAGTCTGCCATTTACAATGCTTGCATCTTATTTTGTGATTGTCTAAAAAGAACTAAACGAATCACACAAAAACACACAAATACAAGTACAAGCATCATACGATGACCGCTATCACAAAACGGAACCATTTCCTATTTGAAAATAAAACAAAAATAATAACGTGATATTGGGTTGACAGCTTTACTTTTGTTTCAGTCAACGTTTAAAAATATCATAACATTTTTATGTTGGTTTGTTTTTTTAGTGTTCAACACTTTGCAGCAAAAAACAAGGAGTACATTTCTCCTTAAAAAGTAATATTATTAACAATATTCAGTGACAAAGGTGTCGTTGCGGAGTCACTGTCATCCCAATGCCTTCTGTGTCCACTTGACATTCTTGTCGCTCATGCAGTACATAGACGAATTTCATTAATAGGCAACGAAAACTCAGCTTAAGTATCTATGTCGTCCGGACAGGTCTGGTGAGCTTTTTCTGGACATTAAAAAAATCATTTTCCTCCGAGCTTAAGTGTCTTCATTATAGTAATACAAACGGAAGAAATTATAATATTATAATAATCATAATACATTTAGGGCTGAGTCCTGTACAGTACAATAATAAACAAAATCCATTTTTCAAGATATTGCTTTTGGAGACACTCAATGTAAGTGTGTGTATTTACATAACTTGGCACTGTACAGCTGTCCGTTCCCCCGCTCTCCCTCCGTCAGTGTCTCGTTCTTGTTAACCGCACTGGGACATTGCAGGCTGTCCCTTTTCAGCAGAGGCATTTTGGGGGGAAAAGAAATCTCATTAAATATCACAATTTCTTTTTAAAACATTCTCCATGGCAATCAGGAACATATTCTAAAGAAAGAAAAAGTCTCAAGTCTCTTTACCCTCCCAATATACACCGCCCCACCCGTCTCACAGGAGATAAGAAAATATGACCATCACGATACATTTCATGTTAAGTATTGTTTCTCCATAGTTTTCTTAAAACTGTTAATTGCCATCGAGCCCTTAATTTTTTTTTCTCCATTTTTTTTTGAAAAAGGTATATCTTCAAGAAATCTGGCAGAGTACAGACACACGTTAAGTGTGCACGCGCACACACACACTCGCACACAAGGCAGTCGGAGAGCACGGCTGTGTAAGGCGTTACAGTTGAAGCCGGTGTCCCCCCGAAACGCCTGATTTAGTTAAGCTGGTGAATCATGTTAAGACGGGCGAAGCTGACTGCCTCGTAAGAAAATCAAAAGATTAAAATGAAAACCTCAACAAGACACTTTGACTGACTAAAAGCGCACACTCAATCTCCCCCTCCCCCTCCCTAAAAAAAAAACCCAAACACGCCCCCTCGGCTTCTTCTGTTCCTAAATGAGTTACTACTGTATAACAGGAAAAAGATAATAGACTTTTTAAACTCGCTTTTTTTTTTGTGTTTTTCTCCAGACTGCATCATCTAATACTGTGAGAGTGTTAGTGTGTTTTCGTTATAGATACATTACACAGAGCATCACAATATCCATGGTACCAAAAGTGCAGTTCACCACCCTCGTTCTGTCTTTCTCACGAGCAGCATGTGAGCACACCGCTCACCTTACATCTCTCCTATGCCATTCTCTCCCCCATGTGTCCCGGCGCTGATCTTCTCTCCTGTTATACTTTGTCATTGCAGCTAGGTCCCACTAGGGGGAACAAATCTGCAGCATTCACGTCCCCACTGACTGAAACCATCACTCCCATCTATCCCTCCCTATTCAGTACCACTTGGTTCATTTACGATGCTTGATAGGGGAATTCATCTGCCCATGTCTGTAATATTCAATGCAATTAAGTGCATGGGTTATTTCTCCTATGGTCATTAAAAAAAAAAAAAAAAAAAAAAAAGGTTTTGCATCATACTACTTAAACAAGCAAGAAGTCTGGGTCAGCTCTCTCTTCTGGCTCCTTGAGAACTCTTGAAAAGCTGAAATTGCCATGGAGTCAGCGCTTCCAAACCCCCTCCACCCTCTCAGAGTTGAGATGACCAGTCTTGGAAGAGGTAACCTGGAAGAGGCCCCCAGGGACGCATTGTGGTCCTTAATGGTCGGCCAACCAACAATGCAGCGTTTCCCTTCTCGCTGTCTCTCCATGTTCTGCCCCTTGCTCACAAACAGGAAAGGCAGTGTGCTTGACAGGCACGTAGCAAAGTTATTTTCTGCCCACGAAATCACCGAATCCGAGCGTCCGTCGCCGTAGCCGGCGGCCTGCGCCCTCCTCCAGGAGATAGGAGATATCTATGGCTGTTGGAAGAACAGGAGGGTGGGGGGGGGGGGGAGGATTAGAGCTAAGAAACAGCTGACACAGAGTAATTTAATCAAAGTAATCAAAGTTAAGCAAAGGTGTCTCTTCTGTTACTGGTGTATCAAGCTTCAAAGTGCTCAAAAACTGTTTGTGGCTATCTGAAACCACCTGACAGGTGTGCTACGAGTAATCCACAAATAAGAAATAGAAATGAATTTGTTTCTTTGTCAGCAAACTCTACCTCAGTGCTTCAGGCTGCTGCATTAATGTGTTAAGTCTGTTGCCTCGTCACACTCCAGTCTCTGAACCCATCGGCTATCGGTCGGAGGACGGATACGCCTCTTAGATGATTTGATGATTTAGCTAGATAGTTCCAAGATTACATTTCGACCAATGCGTTCCTGCTCTTTCGCTCTCCAATCGGACTGTTAACCTGCATTCTATCAAAGACTGCTCGCCAGACTACAAACGCAAACTATCTATGCCAAAATGTTGTCCCATTGCCTACAGATTCAGCCACCGTTTCTCACAAAGAATAGTTTTTTGAACAACGGTAGAGGTCTAAGGCACAGAGGAATAAGTTGTATCAGGCATCGGCTACACCAGCAACACTTGTCAGCAGGATCGATTCATTGTTGGTTTTCGCTCACCAGACTATTTCTCGATACACTAAGATTAGCTATTGAATGTTAAGTGCTAAAAGTTGGTCTAGATTTAGATACTTCTTTGTAATACTGTCAGCAGATTGAAGCAATGACAACGGACTGACACACTGCATGGGAGGGAACTCAGAGAAAGCAACAGATCCGAAAACAGAGACTGCCATCTGTTAGATGAATGCCAAAAAGAGTTTAACACAAATATGAATAACAGCTAAATGTGAGCTGCAGATGTTGCTCACTCTCTATCCCCCACTCCCTCTAAAGCAGTTATTTGCCCCAACTTTGAGTTTAACCATTTAGAAACAGTGTAAAAGATGTTTCATCCAAAAATGTTTAAATGATGCAAGTGATGTGAAACTTAAAAACCCTAAATTATCTGATGACCTACCCCCCTGCTTTGTTCCCGCTCCCTCACCATTGTTGTTGGGAGTTCTGTGCAGCAGATCCAGCAGAATTTTGTTGAGCCGTTCCCTCTGGGCCTCCCTCCTGCCCAGCACTGAGTGGTGCAGCGGCGAGGAGGCGGACGACGACGGGAGTTCGAGCATCTCTCCTATCCTCTCTGCAGAACTGTCCTCCAGCTCCTTGCACTCCTCAGACTCCTGCCCGTCCTCGTCGTCCTCGTCGTCCTTCTCGTCTCCGTCCTCGTCGGCCTCCCCTTCCCCTTCCCGTTCCGCTCTTCTGTGCTTAGCTGAAAGAAGTTCAGGTTCGTCTGGATTCGTGTCCATGTCGTCCTCTTCTCCTCCTCTCCCATCTTCAGCTTCGGGTGGGAAGTCGTCGCCCCGGTCGCAGGAAGAGCCGTCGTCCTCGCAGCCTGCGGCTCCTTTGGGTTGTTCGCTCTTCCAGGCAGAACGACCTCCGTTCCTCTTGTAGTTGTCAGGAACGTAGTGAGGCTGCAAAAAAAAAAAAAAAAAAAAAATCACAATTAGTCCCGGGTCAAACAGTATTTGCAAGTATTTTGTATCTAATTTAGCTGACTTTGGTTTCTGATGGTTAGGGTTTGCAAATGGACAATAAAATCAGTGCATCATAGTTTATAAATCACAGGAGAAGTTTAGGAGAGTCGTCTTAATTTAGTTTTCTGTGAGGTTTACCCGACACAGCCCTGGACTAATTTAATGGAGTGAAACTTATCCATCCGGTCCCCCATGAAAGCAAAAACAAACTAAACTGAACTCTCCTCAAGTCTATTAGCATTACAATTTACATGGGACATAATTAGTTGTCAACATAACAAAATTCACAAAACATTCCACAGATACTTGAATGTGGCTCACTGCAAACAACAAAAAGCAGTTGCAGGTTCTCTCATTTGTTTTCTGAGGTGCCGAAGGGAAATGTGCCCTGGGCTGTAATATTACCTCCACTCTTAAAATATCTTTCAGTGTTTATAAATCAGTAACCAGATCCCAGTGCAGCACCCCCACCACTCTCACCGAGAAGTCTCTTTTGGGTGCGAGCCGCTTGGGGAAGTGGTTGAAGGCGTACGGCTTGGTGCAGACTGGGAAGCGGTTCCGATGGATCTTATAGAACAGGTGAGCAGACTTGTCCAAGCGGTAATCACAGATGTACACATCCTGCTCTTTTACGCTCTTCGGCCGTCCTGTAGGAAGGAACACATTTTGTATTAGCCAGGAACTTATGTCATCATAAAATGTGAAAACAGTGTATAGTTGTTCCACTATGTTTTTGTTCGAGCATGTCTGAGGTCAGTGGTGTAGTGGTTGTTGGTAGATAGAAAGGTTATGAAGGAGCAAGTGGGTATGCTCTCATATATAGTACAATTATTTTTTGGCCGAGGCGGGTATACCGCCAGAAAAAGAGGTGGGTATAACCCATATACCTGCGTGTACAATTTACTGAGCTTTACTCGAGCAACAAAGAAACCTCAGAAAGAATGACTAATTCAATCGGTAAAAAAACACTCCATCCAGATGGCTCATGTGTGAGTTTCCTCTCACCTTTGCAGTAAGTGTAGAGATCGAGGACACAGCAGGTTGCCACCACTGCCTCCAGGGGGATGATCTCGTAGAGCGGCATGCGGAATAACTCGTTCTGGTAAAATCGCCGTGATGGAGAGTGATGCGTCTCGTGGGGACGGAAGTAGTGGTGGCCAAAGGCAAATCTCTCACCCCTTTAGAGTTTGAGTGGACACAGAAGAGACCAGCGAGTTAAACACCGTAATGCAACTTGATGAGCACAATAATAATCTATTCTCACCGGCAGGTATCTACAGTACTTCATGCTAGTTGTTCAAAGTCCTACATTTGATGAACTTACTTTTCATTCTTCCAGAGTTTCTCAATTCGGAAGATGTCGAGTTTGTCTCGGTTGACGTGAGACAGGAGACGGTAAGACTGTCTGACAGGCTGTCCCTCAGGTGAGCGCCTGCTGTCTCTCATCAGATACACACAATCACCTGCACACAAGACACAGACAGGTTTCTGGTCTGCAACGGTGAAATATTACAAGAAGTTGGCTCCTCGATACAGAAGTAAACTGACAGGTTGAGTGTTGAACGTCACAGTGCAGTAACAATTGTTTTCCGGAGTTGGAAAGGATCACATTTCGGCACTTCAAAACGTTTATAGGTAAAAAAAAAGGTTGCATAGGAAACATAAAATTCACTTCAACCCTGTGCGACAATACAAGGCCTGTTGTTTATAATTAAATGTAATTGAATTGCCTAAATTGTAATAAACATAGCTTAAAGAGAAACTTAAAGGCTCTCTGCGGAGTTTCTGACCTCTAGTAACACCATGGAGCAGATTTTTCCATGAGTGGGTCCCCGTTTTGTTTGGCATATGCACACTGTGTATTGCTTCACGTGGGTGATGCAAGTCACAGTCCTGCCAATGGTTTCACACTATTTCACTAGTCTACAACTGGCTTTAATGTGCCAAAAAAATACAGCAATGGACCAGAAAAGGAAGATCACAGCAAGCTAGTAAACATGGATGTAAACATTGAAGGATTGAAGGACTGGCTTCTATACCTTGATGTAGCAGCAGATCATCTCGGAGGAGGCAGATGTAGTAGACAGAGCCCGCCTGGGCATAGCTAGGCTGGGGTATCATGGGAACTTCCTGTAACAACACCACATATGAGTGAGATCAGATGGATCAGGGTGGTGAGACTGAGGTTCAGCATTCACGGCTGTTTTGAGGGGATAGACGTACCCGCTCTACAGGCCGAGGGTCACACTGCTCACACAGGTAGTGCTCCACCTCGGTCTCCAGCCGCATGCAGTCAAAATGCTGCCACACCTAGAGAGACCAATCAATTGTTGAATCACGTGAATGCAACACAAATGCACAGTTGAATCAATTACTCCCGAGCTGGTATTGACAGTGACTCACTCTGAAGAGAATAACGGTTATGTTCTGAACCTGCATTACTAACGAAGAAAAAACACATTTGTAACAACCTCCTTGATTCGCAACTGTGGTCGTCTCAATCAATATCTTTAACCCTTGTTGTTTCATAAAAATAACAGGAGGACTGAATGCACTCTCCTCTAGAGAATGCGCTCACCAAAACAGGTGCAACTGATTCGCCAGTGAGACAAAAAAGATATGATGGGAAATCCAACTTTCTTTCTAAGCTACTATAAATGTAGATTTGTCATCCAATCTTTTTCAGTTATGTGTGTTAGACACATCGCTTCACTTCTTACCATGCACTTTTCACACTGGATCATAAGGCCTTCATCCTTGTACATTCCACAGATGCAGCGGATGACGTCGTCGTCCTTGTCGTGCGGCCCTGGACCTCCTCCTCCGTGGTGGCCATGGTCACGCTCCAGCGAGTCCGAGCTGTCGGCCTCGCTGGCCGTCTCGCCTACAATCTCGTCTATCTGGACAGCAGCTTCATGACGTGCGCTGTAGTAGGCTTTACGCAGGCGACAAACGTCCCTGCCGACCGATGACTTCCTGCCATAATATTTCTGGTGGGAAAACAAGACCAGTTTTAAATAGTTGTTTTTTTTGCCAAAAACAATGAATTTACAGGAAATCATCTTTGTTAATTTGTGTGTTCTGACGTACGACACAAAGACAACAGACCTCAAAACTGCATAAAGAGATATCATGTATATAAAAAAGCAGAAGCATGCACAGAGACATTCAACGCTGTCTCTGCAGCCGCCAGAATTTCACAGCTCTCAAATTTAACAATAAACCACTTTCCCCTCATGCTATTTTTAGTCTGGCAGGGTCTTGGAACCAAAGGGTGAATCTAATTTAGACGTCCACTTCAGACTTCTATGACTTGAAGAGTAAACTCCTCTGAGAGGTTTCAAGTGGCACTTGTTTAAATGTTTAAGCGATACGGATGTAAATCAAAAGGGCCTGTAACATATAAGCAGAGGATCAGCAGTCAGGAAGTTGTATCCCATTTGGGAGGTGTTTGTGTGCGAGGCAGGAAAAAATAAATGAACTGAGTGAGTGGGAGGGAAAATGTATTAGAGCTGCAAAGTAACAGCTTGAATGATGCTTTTGATGAGGCTTTTTGATATTGATTGGGCTCTTAAGATTCTGGGATTAAACTCGAGAGACTCGAGTGTTCTTGTGATAAGTGTTATTAAATGATGAAGACTGGATGCTTCAGCAGGCTTAGCCTTCATGCAATTATCACACTGATCTTTCTAATGATTGTTGACATAAATCTGACAGGCAGAGAAGATCTATGACATCGATTATGCATTTAGTTTGATAGATAACTTATAAA
The DNA here is from genome assembly GCF_004355925.1 of Anarrhichthys ocellatus. NCBI lineage: Eukaryota > Metazoa > Chordata > Actinopteri > Perciformes > Anarhichadidae > Anarrhichthys > Anarrhichthys ocellatus. Next base: position 2,352,971 of record NW_022280065.1, on the reverse strand, counting down.
TGATGACTCTCTAGGCTGTGGGTTTACCCTTTAGAGCCTTTTCTCTGTAGGAACTTTCCAAAGAGATCAAGATCATCTTGGACTCTAAACCTGGATCTAAACCTGAGCTTTGGCCAGAGGAACCAGGGACTCAATTTAGTTCCTGTAAGATAGTTCCAACTGTAAAGTAAGCCCCTGCTCCGGGGGAAGTACTTTCTTTCTCACAAAAACAGCTTCCATTCACATGATGAATGATCTGTTGGTACCTGTATCACTTTAAGGGTACTGGTATTGGTATTGGTATTTTAAACGATACCCAGCCCTGCTAACTTCTAAAGTCTCCTTTCAAATATTCAGTTCTCCTACCAGCAACATTTGCAGCTCAACTGACAGAGCTATGAAGTGATGTATGTAAACAGACACAAACAGCAATGTTAGCAACCGGTGGGACACCTGCCTACCTCAGCATTTCGGAACACTTTGAGCATGTCGGTGTCAAACGCCTCCACAGTCTTGTAGTGGCCCGTGAGGATTTGCTTCTCGATGGTGCTCAGGTCCAGAGGGTCAGACACCTTCTCATAGTACTGGCTGTTCCTTATGGTACACAAAAAACAGCAGGATTAGTCTCTGCATATCTGGTTTGAAAACATTTAAGACCTTTTGTCTGAGCATCCACAAAATCAACACTACTTAAAAAAAATGTAGTGCTTGTAAATCATTGAGTCTATAGAGATGTGAAGTATGGCTCAGTGGTGGCCAACCATGACAGTATTTGTACCATGTAGCTAAAGGAGCTGTTATTGTTTTGACTCAAAGTGACGCAATACTGGAAAGAATCAAAGCACAGGCTGTCACGGCTGAAATGTGTGGCTCGAGATAAAACTGTGTGGGTGCTGTACACTGATGGACCAGATAAAGCAACAACACTGCTGTCTGGTAAACAGTAAAATATTATGAATGAACCAGACAAAATGCAAGGTCTGCACTTTTACACACACTTACCTCTTCCTGGATGGGAGGTTCACCAGCGGAGCAGCAAGTGTCTGGCCGGCTGAATCTGAGGGAAGACAGAAGAATAACACTCCTGTCATCGTGTTTTAATCACAGAGCCTAATCATTCAGTGGACATTAGGTATTAGAGGCGCTAACAGATGTGTTTGGAGGACTGATGAGACCTCAGATGAAGCTCGAGGTCACACTAATGACAATATTTAATAGAATAGTACAATAGAAAGGGCTCTACTGGTGCTTACACACACACACACACACACGCACACCAGTGTGGGCACATACTGAATATATATCGACACTACAGACACTAACCCTTGTAGCTGGTGATCATGTCGCAAATCTCCTTAAAGATGTGTGCGAGGCGAGCAGTGCGCGTGACTTCTGTGTTTTCCTCAGCGGCGGCGAGTCTCCGCGTGCGAACCGACCGCGACGTCTGCAGCGCCGAGAACTGCGTCAGGAACACGTCTAGAAACGGGGCATGAGCATTATGGGTGACGTTTTTTTACACAATCTCGCCTCATTTCAGACCACATGCTGTATGTTTACACCTCTAAGGCTGTACACTCACCTGACTTGATGTTGCCATCGTCACGGATCACTCCTCCCCAGCGCGTGTACAAGGACAGGCTGCTGGCGTCCCTCTCTCGCTCACCCTCTCTCTTCAGCAGCTCCTGTTTCTCCCTCATCTTCTCCCAATTCCTCAGGAGAAACACGCTGTGCTTCAGCACAAAGTTCCTGATGATTGAGGCAGAGGGGACAAACGTGTGAAGGTGGCATGTGTCTGTGAGTGCCAACATCAACTCTCACCACACTTTCAAAATCTTAATACCACTCCACCATTCTGTTAAGGAAGTACGGTGATTGAGAGCAAAAATCACATGCGTTTGATTTAATTGATTCAGAAAATGTAACCAAATGTTGTTTTGTACTAAAATATTTCAGAAGTAATAGTTCAACAAGTTATATTTTACATTTAAATTGAAGAACTTAAGAAATGTGTCAGCAATCTACCATCAATGCGCATTTTTTAACCACTTTGTCAAAAAGTTTGACACCTAGTAGACCTGAAACGTTAGCAACAGAATAGAATTTCCCTTGTGTCAAAATTTGAAACGGTTTAGTTTTGTTTCACTTATGTATTGACTTTGTGTGTGTGTGTGTGTGTGTGTGTGTGTGTGTGTGTGTGTGTGTGT
>NW_022280065.1:2310433-2350778 GCF_004355925.1 Anarrhichthys ocellatus | reverse complement strand
TGTGTGTGTGTGTGTGTGTGTGTGTGTGTGTGTGTGTGTGTGTGTGTTCACCTCTCTCTGTTGGACATGGGCTTCATGAGATGAGGGTAAAACTTGTTGCTGTCACTCAACTCCTCCTCCTGCAGAAAGAGACGGTTGTGTTACCATGATGTTTACTGCAGAAAGCATGTTGGAAACATACCATGGTATACTGTACATTTTAGGTCATACCACTCAGCCTCAATTCAAAAGACTACCCTGAGTTACTTTTTGAGACACCTTGTGGCCCATAAGAGCACCTCTGAGACACATACACATTCATGACCTACATAGGCACTGCGCCTGATATTTAATAAGACACTAGCAAACTCTTTACAGCCAGGCAATAGCTATAGTAATACAACAATATACATGAGTTTACAATCAAAGTCTTAAGCAAACCCTTATGGTGGAATCTATTCAGGTAGGTAAGAATAAAACATTCAGGACTCATTTTTCCTTCTTAAGAAATGAAAATGTCGAGGGTTGTTTGCTATTCTCTGGTATTATAGATCTATTATAGATCTTATGTAAGGGTGAACAGATAAGGATGCATTTAAGTACATTGATCACTCACTCGTTTCTTGAGCTGGTGTTTGGACTTCCTCTTCTCCTTGAGTCGACCCAGCCGCCGAGTCCCTCCGGTCTTCCCAGGCAGGCCGTTAATACGCTGGCTCTTCCCTCCGATGATGCCCCGGCAGCTCTCTGAGCCACACTGACACACTTGCTGTGAAGTAAAAGAAAAAAAAAAAAGCATTAATTTGTACAAAGGTGAGAAAAGGGCCGAGCAAAAATAAAAGAAGCAGCGACGATAACTCCAAACATGAAATATACAAAGTGTTATTCCGTGAGGAGCTGGTCGCTGGTGATTCACCTGTTCTTCTGTGTTGAAGGAATGGAAGTTGTAGTCATAAGTGAGCTCCGTGCCGCTGATGACGTCCTTGAGAGCAAAGAGACCTATTCTGTACACCCCATTCACGGACCTGAGAGAGAGAAGTCACAGGGAGGCTAAGTGAGTGTGCGCAGCATTCTTGTGATGCATTTTATCGTTAATTATAAAGCATGAGAGTTTATAAATACAAAAAAAACAAACAGAATTCAAATTCACAACTGTAAATATAACAAATTGAAGTTAAAAGATCATTTATTGCACAAGACTTGGGAGTGTCTGGACCTGTCAGGAGGTTGCTCTTTGATCTTACGGCGTTTGTTTAGAGTAGTATTTTACTGATAAATGTTCAAGATGACATCATAGAAAAACTATGTTTTATTCATAAATAAAGGTAACACGGGGTGAGTAATTGATATACAAATGGTCATTTTAATGGTATTCCATTAAACAACGTTATAAATGTAAAGGGAGATCATATTATTTTCAGGTCAAGCTTTTAACCCTTTGGTGAAGTTTAAAGTCAAGTTTCTATATTGACTTAAAACAATGTTAAACTAGCCCCGTTAGAATGATAATTAAATTAAGACATTTTAAATCCATGAAAAAAACAAGAAGAGGACTGGCCCCGGTTTTTATTTGCTCGATTTGGCACCTGCTCAACACGTCCGTCCACCCCATTATCCCCTTCTCCAAACCAAAGCTGTGCTCCAGCTTTCCACCATTCTTCTAAGAATAAAGCACACTATTCTGTTTGCCAGCCACTTGATAATTTATTCCTTCTATAGGGGTAAAAAGCTGGTTCAGCGCATTGTCTTCAGGCACTACAGCTGTATCTAAGGCCCAGGCTCCATGTAATCTCTCTTCTGTGACAAGATGGATGACTCGTCAGGCTTTGTGCTGAAAATCCTCCATCCTTGTGGAGTCTTTTATTTCAGCCCGGCCACTCTAAATTATACACACAAGCAGTCACACACACACGCACTTGGACCGACCGGTGTCCTAGATTATGAGCTCGTCTGTGCTGGAGGGCAGAGGGTACAGTTTGATAGTGGACTCTCTGGAGCTCGTTAGATGTCCACAATCAAACCCTCTAAACTGTGCTGACACATGTTGCAGATTTACCGCACGCATGCAAACAACACCTTAAAAGAAAAACCCAAGTAGGTCTCACATATAGAAGTCACGCACTCAAGAGGCCTGCTCAGCCAGCTCTACAATAGCAGTGGATTTAGCCATGCTGCGAGAGCAATCCCTCAGGAAACCAGTGAATTGTTTTGGCCTTTAAGCCATTTAGGTCTGTGAACACTGGCAGAGACGGACCGAGTTGATCTCATCAGATTACCACCACGCGGCCGCATGAATAAGGTTGGGGTTACAAGGCAGCGCTTTCTCCTTCACAATGAAGTGCACCTGCTACACGTGTCCCTTGTAGGGCTTGCGTAAGATACCCAAACAAGGGCAGTCAAATATCGGCAAACGTACACTGTGTGTGGCTACTTATCATGTTAAAGTGGTTTAACCGTAATAAATCCACGAACCTTCAAAAAAAAAGAATTTCTGCCACATTGAGGGAATCTAACACCACAACAAACACACACATCTACATGCAGTAAAGTGCCCAAACTGTATTTAATAGCTATAAGATTACTAAGAATGCGTGGTTACTTATAATGAAATCCTTATTACCTGATAACATGAGTGAGAAATCATAAATGAGGAGGCCTTTTGGTGGCTTGACTGGCCTTGTCTCTGTTTGGAAAGATCATATCTTACCAAAATGATTCTTTCTCTACATAAGAATGTCTTTCTCTTTTCTATTACGTTCATTATACTCAGTTTGCCTCTCACAGAGAGAGAAAGACATTACCCAGCTCATCCAAATCATCAGGCACACGAACAGAAAGCAATTAACTGAAACTATTAAAAGGTAATAGGCTGGCATTTTCCAGTTTGTTAACCGTAAGTGACGAAAGCATTTAGAAAAGAAAATACTGAATTATCAAGCTGGAACATTTTCCAATCAGCTCCTCCCGCTCTCCAGCCTCCTTAATACACTGTGTGACTGTTGATGTACCGGACAGTCAATAAAGGCTCCCTGTGGAGTTTTAGATCTCGAGCAGAGCCACAGAGCTGCGTTTCCAATGCGTGGGTCTGTGTGCACACAAGGACACACATGCATGTGGGTGACGCAATACACAGTCACATCAATGGTGTCACACTATCCCGCGGATACATAGGTGCTGGTAACACGCCAAGATATACTGAACTGTGCCAACGAGGATAGGAAAGAAGACGACGGCAAGCTAACACACATGGACTTAAAATACTTAAAGAGGACATGAAACATGCGTGTTGTGACACTTTTAGTGCCCAGATATATTAGAAAAGCCAACTTGCATAAAATCTGGTAACAGTGATTGTTTTGGTAACTAATGCCGAGTCAGTAGCTAGCTACCGGAGGCTAACAGCACGTTAAATGTTTACCAGCGCTATAACTGGTGCCTGAAAAGCCAAATCTGTGCTTTGGTGAGAACCCAACATCACAACAAGAACATCAGCAGGGAACTGGTTTGAAGTTGCCATGACACCCACCACTTCTGCATTTCACAGTTGGGTTCACAGCTGTGGTTTATGAAGCGTGCCTCATTGCCCATTCTGTAGCTGTCGATCACCATGCCGCTATCCAGGTTCAGACAGTACTGGCCACTGTGGGAGAAGTACTGCTCCATCATCCGGCTCCTGGAGAACGGTAGGAGAGATTAAAAGAGAGCTTTTCATTCATTTCCATGTCAAGATAAAGTACGCCCTGAACGGAGGAAGCCTAACAGGCAGAACTGCAGACGCAGAATATTCTAAATCTTCTGAAATCCACATACCACAAGAATTTCATGCATCATAAGTGATCCGACGGTCTCACCTAAACTCCTGTTCGCTAACCACCTCGCCCAGGTACTCTATGATAAACTGTCCAGAGCGAAGTGTCTCCTTGGTGCGGATGCCCCAGCCCTTGCCCTCAGCACGGAAGCGCTCCAGACACTGGACCCAGTCGTGTCTCTGGATGTGCTGGTTGTCACAATGTTCACCAGTTGGACAGGTGCTGGGAGAGCACTCTGCAAAACTCATCCTGCAATGTACAAAATGAGAGTGAATGACTCTTTACTAAACAAACGTCTTTGCAACAACGGTCGTAAACAAACAAGACTAACCCGAGGACTGATTTTTGTAATATAATCAGATGTCCAATGGGAAACCTTTCGAAAGTGGCCAGTGCATGGTGAGGTTTGTCTTTACCTGTTCAGACATTCATCCAGGCAGCCCTTTTCAGTGGAGTCCTCACGCGGTTTACAGCTGCATGTAGTTGTTTCATAACCAGAGAGAGGCTTCACATCCACGTAGACATCTGTGACACAACCGGGGGTTTACAGTTTTACATTTACAGTTATTGACACCCTCGTGAAGTGTGACCGGCAGTGGGAACATCAATCATGTTTAATTCCTGTTTTGCAAACAATGCATATCATTGATAACAAGGACGTCAACAGTCAACACAACCAATGTAGTACAACACATGTACAAAAATTGATCCGGCTCCAAATTACACTCTGGCTGAGTCACTGGAACAAAGCCGGATACTCACTTGATCTGATCTTTTTATAAAGGGGGACATCCGGCCTCTTGTAAAGCTGAAACACACAAACAGAATGGTAAATATAAAAAGGGCTTTAAAGGCAGAAACAAGTACTTATGGGGGCCTCCACTGGGGCTGTACATCTTGAAACTACCTGTCAATAATAATTCACTGTGAGCATGGGAAAACCCTAAAAACCACTTAGTGCTCAACACGACTGCTCACCTGATCATGTTTCCACAGCCATAAGATGTCGTAAGGCAACTGGAAGTCAATGCGCTTCTGTCTCAGGTACTTTCCTGAAAAAACAGAGCAGGGGAAATTTAGGAAGGAGAAAATGAAACTGAAACGTACGAGAAGAGGGGAAGCAATGTTTGACCATATACATAAATCACATTTATATTCACATACCATATGTAAATGAGAAGTTTGACCTCTTGATGAAACATATTGTGTTTTTCATCTACCATAGCTGGATATAAAGGCCTGTGGTTTCCTTATCCCAGAAGCGGTTTACTGAGTTATCTGGGGAGTTTTGATGAGTAATCCCTGAGGCCCTTCAAATGTAGAACTACTGAAGTAGCAAGAGCAGTTGTGGCTTCTATTCAGCAAAACTGACTAATCAAACTTCACGAGACAGGCCAATGTAATACCTCCGCATATAGAAACATGACTGATGTTGTCAATTCTTTAACAGCACGAAGAACATAAATAACTTGGATTAGTTTCAAACGACTGGTCAGTTAATTTGGTTGTAATCAAATGAAATTCTGTGTTTTAAAAATAGGGGGAGTAAAAAAAGTGAAACAATTTGAGACTCACCAACATGTATGGGAGCTGGAAACAATCCAAACTCATGTTCCCCAGGTATGTATTCGAGCTTCTCTTTCTTTAGCTGCAGAAGCTGACTCCGGGGGCTACAAGGTGCGGTATAGAAATGGTGAAATGTAATGGTTTACAAGCACTTCAGAAAAACTGTTATTTGGTGCGTTGATCTAAAATAAAAGTCAATATCAGGAGATGTAGTTTAAGATTTCTTTGCAACTCACTCTTCGGTCTTGTACACATCAGAGTAAAGTCCCGCCTTCTGAAACTTCTTCTTTGGAGGTCTGGCTGCTCTCTTCTCCCGTTGGGTAGTTATGGGCATGGGCGGAGCTTGTTCCTGGGGGACAGTGGCTGGGCGGTCCGGGGAGCAGTGGCCATCTGGCTTGCTTTCCATCGAGCTAAAAATAGAACCAGGACTTGGTTTCTAGTGAGGACTGGATTTAATAATACCAGCATTGAATCCTAACATGAATACTCAGTATAAATCTGTGTCAGTGACCCAGAGCTGAGGTTCTACAGAGGAAGTATAAAGGTTAATGTGCAACAGTGTAATTAAAATTGGCTTACCCACGAAAGTGCTGGAGCTCGTCCTGGGTAAGCCAGCTTCTTCCTGTCCCAGCTTTGGAGCTTGCTACTAGGTTGCCCAGGTTCTCCTCTCTGTCTGGCAATCGCTCCTCAGTTTCTTCTACCTCCCCGTCCTCTTCTTCTTCCTCTTCTTCTTCTTCTTCCTCATCTCCATCCCAGCGCTTCTTCTTCTGACTTTTTCGACGCAGGCCCTGGACTACTGCCTCAATAGCATCTGTAACAGTGTCGCCCTCCCAACCTCGGCCCCCCGCTGGCCGTTCAGTCGCCCTGTGCCGGGTCGGATTCAACTCAACCACTGGTGGTGGGGACGGCGGCGGGGAGGGTAACGGGTGCTTCCTGGGACGTCCGGGGCCCCTCTTCTTCACCACGTTGTTTCCTGTGCGCGCCTGTCTCTGGAGCTTCTTGGCACGCAGGATTTTGTTGACGTGGTGTAGGCTGTGTTTGGACGGCTGTGCCCGATGGGAGTGGTGGGGCAGGGAAGCATCTAGGCAACAGTCCTGTGAGGGGGAGAGGCAGGAGGAGGAAGCAGAGCCGTGGGAGTGAAACAGGGAGGGTTGGTGATGGTGCTGCTGCTGCCGGTGGTGCATGGATCCTTCGGGCCCTTCAGGGGGCGAGAGGGCAACGCCTCTCGTCTGGATACCTGATGATGACCCTAGTCAAAGAAGAAGAGAAAATGAATAAGTATCAAAGCACACAGTACACATTCCTAGCAATTCTTAGCATTTGTAAGTGTCATTAGAACAGGTGAGATGGTCAACAAACTGTGTGATACTGTCCTATGGCTGTCCCTAAGCTGAATGACAAAGTAGTCTATCACGGATGTTAATTAATTACAAATATTACAACAATTTGGAGCTGAGGTAAGATTGTTTGAAAGAGTTTCACACCTCCAAATACAAGTAATTGGCTAACACACCATCAAAGACCATGTTAGCCCTACCAGGCTGGTATTTGTAACACAAATTAAATAGTAAAAGCGGCCACAAGTACATAGAGTAGTTTTCTCTTGATCTCTTCACCATTTCCTAGCTGCTCTCTCCTCTTGCCGCTTTACATCTCTTTCCATTCTCACATCGCTCTTTAAATCTCTCCTGTTTCCTCATTTACATGATTCTTAAACTCGTATCTCACCCTTCCTCACCTTCCCCTTCCTACTTCCCATCCTTTGACATTACAAGATTTTCACACATCTTCCTCTTTCCTCTTCTTGTCTTTTTCTTCATTAACATTGTTCTCCTCACCCTCTCCTTTCCTCCTCTTGCCTGACCTTAAAAGACCTCTTCCTCCCGGTATAATTCTACATCTTTGAATTCATCTCACACTCAACCTTGTGACCACCTATTCCTCCACAACTGCAAAATAAAGATGCACATATCAATCGGCTGCCAAATCTTTTTTTGCGCTGGTTTCCGGGACAGTGGTGAAAAAAAGCTAGTCTGGAGACTTGTTGTCAATTATAGTTTTTAGGAACAAAACCAGAGTCAGCAAAAATCTGAATCAGCAGGTAAGACTTTTAAAACTTTTTGCTGCTTGTTAAAAAAAGTTTCCATGCAAATGTTTAACTTTTAATGGAATAAGATTCAGAATGGAAATGCCACAAATTCAAAGGAATACTGAATATTACAAACACGTCTAAGGTGGAAAAGCCGCAAAAAAGCAACTGTAACCGACTAAATCATGACAAAAAATATAGATTAATACATCTATACTATACTAGTTGTACTACTGGCATACCACATGCATGTGTGTCCTTGTGTGCACATAGACCCACGGATGGAAACACAGATCTGTGGCTGTGCTAGAGATCTAAAACTCCACAGGGAGCCTTTAATGACTGTCCGGTACATCAACAGTCACACAGTGTACCTCAAATACGAGACACGGTGGGATCAGGGATCCTACTCGTGACCCAAGTCACCAGGGAAAGACCGGGTCAAAGTTGGATGACCGATTAACTAGCTTAACAGAGAGGACAACAGTATTAAACACTGCATGACCCCTGCGCCCCATTCCCCTGTGTTGTGTGAACAGCTTGGCATGTGGTCATGATGGGTTATAGTGCCTGGTGTGAAACAGGCATCCAGAATGAATATGGCTCAGTTAACACTGGCTGACATTTTGCTTTCTCTCCTTTTGATTTGGGCATTCACTGAGAATCTGAACATTTGGATGTATACCTATTCACACCTGCTCTTTTATGCTACGTCTTATCCTCGCCCTCCCTTTACACCTTCACTCTCAAACCTTCAGTCGCTACGCATCGATCTACGTCCATCATTCCCCACTTGTCTTGTGTGCCAGCCCGTTCCCCACCCTTGGTGTCCTCCACCTTCACAGTCTGCGACCGCTGGGTGACCCCGAGTCCTGAGCTGTAATCCAGGATTACCCTGCTGTGGTTTGAACGGCAACCATTATGCCTCAACAGGGACCTTACAGCTTCACAGCTCACTAGTCGACACGCACATAAACACTAACACCCACCCTGACTGGTGCTCGCACATAAACCCACGTAAGCACATCGGTCTTTGTCAGAGGACATTCAGAGTCACACTGATGAAGGCCATCGCTGCCGGCGCTGTGTCTTACATCAGCAACATTAGCTCAGCCCAGGTGCTGGGTGTACTGAAGGATAGGACGAGGCCTCGCATTGTTGGCTTTTGAGGGAAATGTCTACTAAATATAGCATGTTAACAAAACACTCCACCCCTTTTGCTCTGGCTTGAATGCTATATCAACTGTGGTCAACTGCGACTATCCACTCACAGAGGAGCCAGTTTAAGTCATTACTTTTTTGCCAAATCCGTAACCGCTAGTAAGAGCTACCAAATGTCAGACAGTGTAAGCACAGGCGATGTCACTGTCTTTCGAGGGGGCTTTTTTCACTAAAATATAAGTGGCCTATTCCACTTAGTGTTTTCTTTGTACAGAAGGGAGAAAGCTGAGAGGCATACAGAGACAGAACAGATCATTTTCTTGCATTGTTTCATCTAACCATGACTGAGGCATGGATGGTTCCACTTGTAATCACTAAGCAACTTCTCAGCACTGTGAGGGATTTTCAGGAAATACACAGGCTTCACTGAGCAGAGATCAAGCGAGCTTTGAGAGGACACTTGCTGTGCCATATGGCAATGTCTGAAACGGTTATTGCCCAAATACATAGTTCTGGAACCAGTGCTGGATCTAATGGATTGCCCGCTGTGCCCGTTTCACTATAGCTGTGCAAAGCCATGAGGCTCATCAGCCAATCATATTCAGCCACAGGATTCTTGATACAACTGCATACACAGAACTATTTTGGGAAAATGAATTTGGTGCACAATTGACTCCAATAACTTTTAACAATGTCAAATTTAATTTGGGTCAAAAGATTTTCTGTGCCGAATAGCTCGTCAAACTCAAAGGCATACAGGGCTATAGGAACGATATGGGATTTAATGCAACTACTGAATGCAAATAGGTCCCTGCTGCTATTGTTACTATACAGTCTTTTCTTTATTCAAAATGAACTATGCATATGCTTTTGTCCCCTATATCAGTTCAGTGGAGCCTCTGCTGTAGGCAGCCCATTCATACAAATCCCTTTCAAATTAAACTCAATAAAATTAGACTTACCCAACTCTCTCCTTTCTGCTGATGTTGAGCGGTCCTTCCTCATCGGCCGGTCAATGCGGGAGAAGGTGGAGCTCTCTGTGACTACCTCGGTCTTTCTGTTCCTGCCCCCTTTCAGCGTAGTGCGGGTGAGAGCAGAGGCAAACAGGTTTGTAAGGTTTGGAGAATCATGGGCTCCGGGCTCCGCATCCTCCGTGGGACTGAGAGGCTCCTCGTCGTCGCTGTCTGAGCAGCCTGCTGGGTCTTCAGCCTGTCCGTCGGAGAAGGGACCCTGTCCAGGTGCCACGTGACTCCGTGAAAGCTTAGAGTAGCTTGCCTTTGAGCTGCCCATCCTGAACCAAGACTCTACTGGGTGGTGGCCTTTTGAGCCGCTACCCAGTGCAAGCCTCGAGGGGCCTAGACAGGACATGGAGCTCTCTTTGCGCTTGTACCTTTCTGCAGATGAAGATGAGGAAGAAGAAGGGGAGTTGGCAGAAGTGGAAGCAGTTTGCTTGCTGGCACTGGTGCTGGCGGTATCTCGTCCGAAGCGGCATCGTTGTAAAGACTCTGCCATTCCTAAACTGCCAACTCGCTCCCCTTTCCCTGATGTTCCACTCTCAGAAACCCCTGTACTTGCCCGGCTCACTGATCCTCCTCTTGCCGCCTCCTCTCTGTCCTCCTCAGCACAGCGCTCTCTGTGTTTGTGTCTGTGTTTGTGTTTGTGGTGCCAGTTGAAGGAAAGCTCAGAGGACATGGGTGGATACAGGACAGGGGACCTTCCTCCTCCATGGTAGTCCTGCCTGAGAAGCTTGTGTTTTTTCTTGTGAAATTTAGAGGGGTTCAGCAGGAGATGTGAAGGGTGGTGATGATGCATGTAAGAGGTGGGGGGAGGAGGGGGGAAAGACGGCGAGTGGTGAGAGTGGTGGGATGGGGCTGTGTGGGGTGACTGGTGGTGTGGGTGGGGATACAGAGCGCTAGCTGGGGGATAGCCTCTGTAATAGCCCAAACCCAGGGGCCCAGAGGAGTAGGGGACGCTGTAGGAGGGGTGGTAGAAGCCTCCACTGGAGAGGTGGAATCCAAGCCCAGGTACAAAGGGAACGTCAGACATGGACTCCCTCAGTTTGGGAGGCCGCCCCCGTTTCTTCTTCATGTCTGGTTTACGAACATAGTGCAATGGGTCACAGGAGTATGCAGGATGGGAGTAGAAGCTGCCGAAGTTTACCCTGAAGATTGTAGGCAGTAGATCCCTGTGGACATAATGGTGTGGAGGAGGGCCACCTGTGCTTCCTATGCCACCACCGGGCCTGCTCCCCACTCCTGGCACTCTGCTTGTTCCTGCTGCCATGCCTATTCCACTGCCGAGCCGGTGCCCAGTGGTACGGTGTGCTATCCGTATTTCACTCAGTCTCACAACAATCTCTTCCAGCTCAGCAAGAAAGTCTGGGTCGTGCCGCCGGGAGCGCAGCTGCAAATACTTCTTCTTGCGTTTCCTTTTCTGTCTCTTTAGCTTGTCATAGCCGGGGCATCCATGGGTGCGGCGTTTGCACTTGTGCTTATGTTTGTCCTTATGTCCTATTAAGGAAGAGGCGGGAGCTGCTGGGTGAGGTCTCCTGGGATCTGGTGATGACCTTGTCCCTTGGGGTGATGGAGAGGGTGAGGGATGTTCCATAAGCACAGCGGAGTGACGCCGCCTGCCTCTGGAATTAAGGCCCACCCCTGGACCCATAGCTGAACCAATGACCCCCGGCATTAATAATCCACTGCCCATTCCAGTCGGCATCCCAATTCCACCCAAGCTACCCCCAGCTTTCTCACCACGGTCAGAGGTGCTGTTATTGTCCGTTCCTATACCACTGTCACTGGGCACGGTCTCCTCACTGTGCGACTCACTGACTGGTGACGGAGTGGCTTCTTTGAGCTCACTGAGGGGAGCAGGGGAGGTGGGATGGAGCGGCCGAGAAGGTGAAAGCTTATGATAATGGTAGTGCTGCCTGTAATGGTGGTGGTGCTGGTATCCCCGGCAAGATGACTTTTTCTGGGAAGCTGCCGTGGCCATAGATGATGAGCCGGGGTTGCGAGGATTAGGGGCGGAAAAGGTTGGGGGAGGGAAAGAGAACGTGTTGTGGCTATGATGGGGGTTAGAATAGTGAGAGTGACCTGCAAAGTGCACTGAGCCTGGCTCCACAAAGCTGGCATCGCTGATGGGACTGTGGCCTCCGCTAGACTGCGAGAGGGAGGGGGAAGGAAAGACCTCTGAGGAGGAGAGCTGATGCTGTTGATGGGACTGTGATTGATGGTGATGGAGAGGGGAAGTGGTGTTTGGAGATAGGAACGGTTCTGGTGGGGGTGTTGTAGCTGTTGCATTATTCGCTGATTTTGGTTTGCGGCCTCGTCTCTTACCCATGTATATTGTGCCCTTTTTACTGACATTAATTTGTGGCCCTAGTTTTCCCCCAAAAGAAGCAGCCAGGGACGACAATGATTGGGTTGCAGCTTCCACAGAGCCGACCACCCCACTGGTGGTGCATTTAGGGGTGTCTTCTGGTCTTGGGCCTAACAAGATTTGACTGAGAATACGCTTCCGTTTCATACTTTTCATCTTATTGATCTTGCCTATAATAGTTTTCATGATAAGCTGCCCATTTCCTTTGCTGCGGAACCGTTTGTCTCCCATGTCCCCTGCCTCTGGAGCCAACGTGGGAGGCTGACCCTCTTGGGGTAAGGTAGGAGGAAGCCGCTTGGGGCGTCCACGTTTTCTAGGCATAGGTTTAGGGGGGTTCAGGTCCACCTCAGGGTGAAGAACAGGGGGGTCCTGCTCTTCTTTAGACTTCAGTAAAGAGGAAAAGACCTTGGAGGGAGCCAGCTTGTTAGGAAGGCACCCACGGGCCGGAGCATCAAGCCGTGGCATTATAGACTTCGGTCTTCCCCTTTTCTTAGGCTGGGGTGGGAAGAGCTGTGACATTGGACCTTGTGGCACAGGATTTGGTTTGACCTTATTTGGGTTTGGAGGCCTGCCCACAGGTCTCTTAACTGGTGGCAACAGGGTTTCCAAGCTTGACGATAAAGGCAAGATGGTTTTGCTCTGGTCGAATTGACTGTCCAGGCCTGCTCTTTGACCCTGCATCTTGTTCATAGGACGGCCCCAGCGGGGTTTCCTTCCCCTGCGTTTTTTAAGGGGTTTGCTGTCCTGCTCTGCTGGAGAGTCTATGGATGAATCAGGAGAATCATCTCTCAGGGGCGTTAGTGGACCTTCGTCATCATCTGGCTCCGGTGAAGGAGATGCCCTTTGTCTGTAAGGCTCAGCGGGACTGCTGGTCCGACCGGATCGGCTACTATCCCGATTGGGACTGCGCTTATTTGGACTAGAGCTCTTCACCCTCTCAACTCGCAGTGACTGATTACTAGCCCCCTTGTCTTTCCCTTCTGGTTTTCCTGGAGGAGGGCACTTGGTTAAGTCTCGAGGGCTGTCACTGCCCTGCTCCCTCTTATTTGCATTGCTTTCTTCTGCCAAGGCGGGACTGTCTCGTGCATGGTGTGCTTGTGAGAGAGCAGGGGAGCCCAGGTGTGTCACTGCACTCACTGTCCTCTGCTCAGCTGAGTTGGTGGAAGAGGATGAAATAGGACAAAATTGCAATGTGTTATGTGGTAGGCAGTGACCGGGACGTGACTGGGGCTTAGAAATGCTACTGTTGTCGTTGCTGCAGTCGTTTGACATGACTGACAGGCAGTTATTGCTGTTGCCGATGCCGTTATCACTGCTGCTGCTGCTGCTACTAGCTTTCTCATCACCGTCTGTGTCCTCCTGGCCCAGTGGTGTCAGGGCACTTGAATTTTCCATCACACTGTCTTTGTTCCTCGAACCATAGGGCCGACCAGGCGGTCGTGATACAGGAGGTGGTGGAGAAAGGTGTACCATTCTTGAATACGTGTTCCTATTGGCCATAGCCCTGTCTCGTTGCTTGGCTGTGGGGGCCATAAAGCCTGAGTTTGGGGGAGGAGGAGCGGGGTCGATCTTTGTATGTTTGGCGGGCTTAGGGGTCTTTGATGGTGGGCAAGTTGCTATGAGTTGAGCCAATTTCTCAGTGATTTTGGGTGCTACCCAATTCTGAACACTCTTGTCCTTGTCTCTCTGACTTTCAGTGCTGAAGGTGTATTGAGCAGGTTTAACAGCTTCAAAGCTGGCTTCCTTTGATGCAGGTAGTGGTGGAGAAGGTGAAGATGTCCGGGGGTTGGGTTGTGGAGTTGGTGTTTTCTTCCCAGATGGATGCGTTTTGCTGTCTGGTGGAGGGCGGTGAAGGTTGAGGGGTCTCTCAGATGTGGTGGTGGTTGCTTTCATGTCTGGCTTTGTATCAGACTTGCAATCCATCTTTGGTGAACCCTGGAAAACAAAGAACGAGATGGCAAGTTAATTATAGCGTAATAATTTATTTATTACATTTAAGAAATACACTGTCAAATGTCTATATTAAATGTATGCATGCAAAAAGTGTTTTCCTCTAAATGCTTGAACACGTTTTTAACTAAAGTGATACGCTGATATCTTATGACAAATTTGAGAAAAATGTGGCAAAATTTAGAGCAGCTATGGTGCTATTGAACCTAACACATCTGACCAGAGACAGCCCCAGCTAGAAATATAGTCTACCAATCAGAAATACGTTGCTGTACCCCCTTTACAAAATGCAATTCATTGATAAGATTTTCTGTCTGCTGCTTCCCGGGCATGCCGAGGGGTGAAGTTAGACTCGGCTCAATAACACTTATCAGGGTCAGATTGGGGACAGAAGGGGAGAGCTAGAGAGGGGGGTGGAGAGGACATGGCCGTGCAGAGACAGAGGATAGATGACACAGACGAAGGGAGATTGGAGGGGGCGGTGCATGATGAATAGGGACACGCCAACAGAGAAAACAAAGAGAACTATAGAACAATTTATGCTCTGCTCTTTATCTGTGCAATAACATGGTCATTACAGCGGTAACCTTTTTGTGGAACGCTGCCTCACTGACGACTGATTGATAACATTTTAAGGAAGTAAGGTAAACGTACACAAGTATAAAACAAATATAATACAGTGAACATGCTGGCTGTTAATACTGGATATTTACTTTTGGCAGAGAGTGAATCCATTGCTGAATCAAAATACATAAAGTGACTGTTCTTACCCTTTTTGCCGGAGTGCTCCCGTTCACTTGGGCGGGTGACAGGGTGGTAGTGCTGGAGAGAGGAGGAGCAGGAGGAGGTGGCGTAGGAGCTTTAGCAGAGGGGGTTGATGAAGACGATGAGGCCGGCCTGTTGACACTGGATTTCTCTTTCTTATCTTTTTCCCTGCCTTGTAAAGGACTCTGGCTCTGAATGCCTGCCCCATCACCTGTAGCCGTGGCACGGTTTCCACGAGCACCGCCTCCTCCGCGTCCCGTATGCCTCACAGTGGCCCTGAAGGCTGGTCGGCACACGTAATTCTCCAAGATCTTAGGGGGCTTCTTCATGCGTTTCGCTTGAAGGCCGATCTTAAGTTTGACATTGCCCTCGGAGAGGCTGCTCTCTTTGATGGAGAAATGGGACTGGTCACCGCCGGCACCTCCTGGCCCACTTGCTCCTGCCCCTCCTGCACCAGCAGAGACAGTGGCAGCTCCTTCCTTCTCTCTGTCTCGCTTCTTCTCCTCCTCTTCTTCTTCTTCTTCTTTCTTTCCACCCCCTACCTCCTTGTCTCGTTCCCCTGAGGGGACTCCTGAGAGAGGAGGGGGTGGAGTTGCAGTCCCCACCTGATTTTTCAGATCCATAAGAAATTTACGGGGTGTGCAGGTTTACTAGGGAAGGGGTGTTGTGGATACCAGGTAGAGTTTTTGTTGGGGGATGGGATAAGGGTTAAGGGGGGGGGAGGGGGATAACGGTGAGGGTTGAAGCTCTCCTTGTTTTGTGGTGGCTTCTATCCCTTCCTTGGCAGTCCAGCCCTCTTTCTCCTTCCTTCAACTGTTGGAGTAAAGACAGGTATAGCAGGGAGAGAGAAGGGAAAAGGAAGGACAGAGGGGGGAAAAACAAATTCCACATTAGTCACCGCAACACAGAACATCAACCAAACAGTGACAGTTTTAAACATCACCCTACAACTGAGAAGTATAAAATGTCTTATAATGAATGAATGATGACAGAGAGCAACAATTTGTATCATCTTTTTTGGTTATAGGCTGTCCTTCATCCTGTCTGGGTGACTTTTTAATGGTGTGTTCGTCCTCAGTCTACAACAATCTGTGACCTATTTACACAGCCACGGCTCTTCTACCTGAAAAATGTAAACTTAGGTTCAAGGACTCTGAATTTTCCACCTGAGAACTAAAAAGCCCATGAGGTCCAGAGTCACTAGTTAATCCCTCAGTGCTGCCACATCCTTCCAAGGCGTATCAGGATAAGATGCCAAATGAGCAATCCCTTAAGTTCCCTCATTAGTTGCAGTGAAAACTGGTGCCTGTGGTGGTGGCAAAGTGCTCATACCCTACGTTAGCACAGCAGCAGCATAGAGCAGCATGTTTCTTAGCTGTGCACCTTAGAGGACAGCCCAATTCAATGAAGTTGTCTACCGCTCCCCATGGTCACTGAGTGATTTAATGCGGATTCACCCCCAAGCAGGTGCTTTCTCTGGATGAAGTCATTTGGAGGCAATTCAGAACTGTGACCTCAGCACATTGGGCCCCTGAGGGACTAGACAGAGGATCCGGCCGCCTTTCCCAGCCTTCGCCAGCAGCAACAGAGAGTGAGTGATGGAGCGTCAACGTGCCGGCGGTTTCTCTGCGCCCTACATTAGTGGAAAGCACTAAAGGAGCCACTTAATGGAGCCTGAGGAAAGTCATCACTGAAGTGTCGCGGCAAGAGAAAAAAAGAAATCTGCCCTACACAGAGTCTTAGACTGTTTGTTTTGGATTACGACTGCAAAACAGTAGTAGTGATTTATTATTTTTTTTGGTTGAACCACAAGGTTCACGCAGACTGATTTTTGGAGTTTGGCCAATAGTTCTCCCACGCCCTCCTTTTCTGTGTTTACTTCAATTACTCACTCTATTTCGCCTGAAACCGGCAGACTCCTCCTCGCTACACATACCACACTCAAATCACACCTCCCTCCTTTCTGTAACACTCGATCAATTTCCGTGTTCTTTCGCCGTCTTCCTGAAGCTTTTCCGTCCTCTTCCTACTCTATTTCGCAAACTTAGAAAGCAGTAACAAGAGCACAAAGACTAAAGTCACTGTGTTCCTACTTTAATCAAAAACACATTTCAGCCCGCCCACCGCCCTAAACTCTATTCCCCGTGTCCTTCTCTCACAGAGTGACAAATGTTCTCCTCATTCTTTTATACTAAGCGCGCACATTGATACTAGCTGCTTCCGCCTCGGCAGCAGCTTTGCCAAAAAGTAGTACCGAACTCTTTGAAAAGGCTACAAGTCTTGAGAGAAGCCGCCCGGGAAGTCAAAACATCCCCCTCACCTCCAACAAGCTACGCCAGGTCATTTACTTGTTCTCCTGTAAATGATCCGACACCGGGCCAAATCGCTGTCTAATTCGTGATTGATAAGTCGAAACCCTAAAGCATATGACTTTCATGTTTAGCATCAAGGTGCTTTTGTATTTACAAAGCAGTTAACACTACTCTGCAGTCATTTCGTTGTTTCACAGTCATACTGAGAATGACAGCGCTACTGGTTTTAAAAGACAGATATCAGTCATGCCAGGAGTTAAAGGAGACGGACATATAAAACACAAAGAAATGTCAGAAATTAAAACAGTAGAATCGATAATCAATATCAGGCCACCAACCTAAGAAACGGCAGAGCAGGCAGAGACGTAGTAAACAACTTCCCGCGCCCCCTCCAATTTCTTTCCTCCCCTTACTCCCTCCCTCCTCACTTTTTGCACACGTTGTTCATAACTGCCGATTTCCCCTTTGGCCATAGCAATAGTATCCAACCAACCCACCCCCAACATCATCCACATGAGGGCTGGCGTCCTCCCTCAGAGCTCTGTGTCACTTCAGGGGCTTTTACTCCATCGGTATCAGCTGCAGAACCGTGCTTCGGGAGGGGGGGAAAGCAGCCACATTCCTTTACTACTACCATTAATTTGTATCATCTAACTGAAGATGCAATAACCCACCATGGCCTTAAACTAAAGAGGCGGCTGTAATGTTTAAACCTACAATAAACAGGTCCGGAATGAATGACAGGTGTCAGAGCAGCACCATGAAAACATGCCAAGTCTGTAGCAGCCCGGGGAAGTTCCTCTAGTGTTTTTAACTGCTTTAAAATAAACACACGGCATAACATGTGTGTATTACATTTCAGTTAGTTACACTTTCCTTCATATTATGCAAAAACGTGGCTGGCTGTTGGAGGGCTGAACAAACCCAAAGAAACGTTATATCTGCTCTCGGTTTCCTGTACAGTCAACACTACCCCTAAAGGACCCATCAGCTCTTATTTACTCGCATTCACTCAGTAAATTCATCCGTTTAACCACACTCATAATTACTGACTCAATCGAGAGGAAATCCGGCCTTAGATACGCGCTGCTGTAGCTTCTGAAGCCGTGCAGGTGACACACTGCAGTGCATGCAGTCAAGAAGAAATTTAGCTTCCGACACGTAAACATCAGATTGACACCGGCTGAAGGGACCGATAACAGGAACAGTGAGCAATCTGATTGCTAACAACAGCAGCAATAAATCAGTAAATACATCAAATCATATATTCACTCACCTCTGTAATTGTCCAGAAACGGTGTTCACATTATTTGGCTCTGTGTCCTCCCTTCGTGTGTATCAACGTGGTGGCCACATATTTTAATCTTTCAAGTCCTGAATTGCCAAAAAAACAAAACATGCAAAATGTCAAGGCTTGGGCTACTTCAATGTTGTCTTTAATGATATCCTGACATCCTGAAATTAGAATGTTGTCTCAAATATTTAAGCTACAATTGCGTAACAAATATTGGTGCTATTTTCAGATGAGCCAAATAGGTTATAACGAAGTAGTAGTCCTGCACGCAGACACAGAAATCACTGCACACAGCTCTTGACCGCGTACAAACATGAATTGTTAACCTTTCCACCTCCAAAACACAAAGTTGCGATGGTGTAAGCTGAGTGTCACCATGTAAAGCATCACCCCAGAAAAATGTATCTCCAAAATGTAATAACAGACAAAGCGGTGATTAGGCATGGCGTGGTCACTAGTAATCTAACCCGTGCATTGTGAAAGGTTTATGTGTATTTTGTCACAAGCTAGTAGCTACTATCCAATAATAGACAGCCTGTGCTACGCTGTGTATCAATGGCACTGGCAGCAGCTAACTAGCCATCTATCAGCAGCCCGATTTAGGCAAATGTCGCGCGGCACAGCTTTGACTTACACTGTGTGCAGTTCTGCAAATGAGTAGCGAACACCTTCAGCTCTCAAACCCCGTCTGTAAGCCGTGTGAATGTGACACAACAACGGGCAAGTGATGCACGTAATCTTACATCTCCGTCACATTCTCGTATGCACTCGTGTTACTACATCTCAGCTACGACGGCTAGCGATGCACTAGCATGTCAGCTAAAGCAGAAAAACCCTTCCGACGTGGGCTCAGAGACAAACGCGCAATTAGGTCGACAGAAACACACGCGTACAAAATGTGGCGAATGAAATTCCTGTGGTTATAAAATAACAGACGCAGCGCCGTGTAGGTTATTAAAAAAACACTAACTGTCAACAAAATGGCGGCTGCGTTGAATCAACAGAGACCCGAAATGGATATCCTTCTATTTCTTCTTCCTTGGTGTTAAAATCCCTTTTCCTTACAGCAACTGGTATCCGTAATATCTCCCGAGATGCTCCAAAATCCACTCCCGACACGCCGTTAGCTAGGCCGGGATGTGTCAGCACGGGCCTCTCTCGTTAATTGGGCCTCCATGTCTACTCAGCCCGTATCGCTACTGTGTCAGTACAACACGGGCATTCTCAGTCCCAGAGAGGAGGGAGGGAGGGAGGGAGGGAGAGGAGGAGGACGGACCGAGGAGGGCGGAGGGGAGAGCAGAGGAAAGGAGAGGAGAGCAAATGTCGGTCGGTTCCTGCGGTCCCCGGTCATTGACAAAAAAACAATGTTTGTATTTCATTCTTTCTGTATTTGTCGGTGACTGGGGCAGCTGTGTTCTCGGCCGGTTAACGGCGTGTTTGCTGGTATGCAACAACAGTCAACTGTCAGCCCGGCGGTGCCTGGTCCCAGCTGCTGCACCGTGTGTCAACATAACGTTACAGTATAAACACAGCACAGACAGGAGGAGGCACCGGGAGCACTTCAGCCTATAAATAAATAAAGTCTTCTCCATGAGGATGGCATTTCTTCTTTTCTGTTGAAGCTATTAGTCCGCTAATCGATCCGTGTATTGATGTTAAAAGTCTTTTCAGTCTTTTCAGATGTGAGGAGTTGCTGCGTCTCTCGTTTTCTTTAATCACTGTAAAATTATTTGGACTATGGGTCACAAAGAAAATGTTCACTGAACATGCCAACTTGCGGATTGGGATACATTGATGGACATTTGTCAGTATTTTTTTGCCAGTTTATAAACTAAATGATTAATTGATGAATGATTAATAAACTGCTCAAAATTTAAA
Source organism: Anarrhichthys ocellatus (assembly GCF_004355925.1). Lineage (NCBI taxonomy): Eukaryota > Metazoa > Chordata > Actinopteri > Perciformes > Anarhichadidae > Anarrhichthys > Anarrhichthys ocellatus. The sequence goes on along the minus strand of NW_022280065.1, from coordinate 2,330,597 downwards.
AAAATAATAGTTGCAGTGCTATATTCTATTCTTTGTTGTTGCATTTGTCTTTTGTTAGATGTAGAATACGATATATTCTACTGTAGGTTGTGCTGTATTAGTCACATATTATATTCCTTTAAGGCTGCAACTGCTTGTTGTCATAAGATTCATTTGTCCATGTCTTTCTCAGACCAATTGACAAGTCGATGAAATAAGACAAAGCCAATCACAAGTCACCCAAGGTGCAAAGTGATATAATTTCTTCAATTTGCTTGTTTTGTCTGATTAACAGTCAAATAAAATCATCAATTTACAGTGACAGAGAAAAGCAGGGAATCCTTACATTTGAGAAGCTGTTTTGCATTTTTGCTTAATAAGTGACTCAATCGATAATCAAAATTGGTGATGGTTAATTCTGTTTCAGCACTATATTCTACACAGCTGTATTCTGCCCCATAACCAACAATTCCTCTACTGTATTGAAACAGAGGTGTATATTTTATATTCCTGTCAACTTAATAGTGCACTTGTCATTTTTATTAGTTTATATTTCATTGGATTAGGCTATATTGTACTGTATTTCACATATTCTTCCATATTCAAGTAAATGTTTCCATTGAGGTTCAAGAGTATTTAAGGAGAAGGTGCAGAGGGCGGGGATCACAGGAGGCTTTAATATAAACGCTGAATCAGACTGGGTGGAAAAACAAAATATTCAGCAGTAAGAAATCATCTTACTAAGAGCCTTAATACGAAAGCGTTACTTCATAACTCTGTGAATTCCCATCACTTTGTCAAAGGCAGCTCAGCGGTGATTAGTTCATGACATCAAAGTCAGTCATTCAGAAAACCACTAAAGAGGGCAGTGCAGCGAGAAGGACACATCACCTCCACGTCTCGTCTGCAAACTGCACGGCGCTCTTGTGTGTAGTGTAGCTTAAAAATGGTGACGATGTTGGGAAAGAGAACATAAACGTCCTCAGCAGGGATGAATAAAGTAAGAGTAGAAGCTGCAAGTTATGACTGTGATGCATGAAATGTATTTTATTTAAAAGCAGTGGGTGCGGAGGGAAAGGTCTGTGGTGAGAAGCATCTCTTGGAAACAGTGAGGTAGAGTTGCTTGGCCCGTGTCTCAGATCGCCTGCCTCTCCTGCTGCTCTGTCCTGATGGAGCGAGCTTCTGGGGGTTCTGATGTGGGCGGGAGGCTGTTGTCGACACCGTCGAGGCTTTTTCGGCACACTGGGCAGGTATCATGCTGGGGGAGGGAGAAAAACATAAGTGGTATAACAGCATCTCCAGTACAAAATGAGACTACAAGCGCACCTTGCAGTCGGATGCCTCCGCTAATGTCTATCCAAAATGTCATCACTTCATCAATTTATCCCATTAGTCATTTGTGTGAAATTGTCAGAATGAGCATATGAATTATTTACTAAATAATTATTCACAAGAATGGACCGGAGGCCAACCCGAAAACACAAAGACTTCAGCCATAGCTCTCGCAGGCGCAGAGGCATAAAATCATTTGGTAACAAAACATTGTCTCTGTGTTGTCGTCACAACCCTCAATTCAGGATGTGTGACACTTCAAACCTTCATGACAAATGTTTTTTTTTTTTTTATATTTTTTTATTGAAAGACAAGAGACAATATTAGACAATACATAGACATAACAACAAAAGGATGACAAGAACAGTGGGATAAAAGCTAGCAAACATCACATAGTCAGTGTGTGTGTGTGTGTGTGTGTGTGTGTGTGAGAGAATGTCCTTGAGCCTTTTGAGATGAAAGGAGAAAAAAAAAAATAATAATAATAATAATAATTAAAAAACAAAGTATGTGTGCATATGGATGTTCATGTATGCATGTACGTGGGTTTCAATTGGTTGTCAGGCAAGAAAAACAACAAAACAAAAATCAATAATAGCAATAAATACATACAAAAAAATAGATATATACTATACAAATTTTAATATTAATAGGATGGCTGATGTCACGTTTGCAGAAACATAGTGAGGGATGACCAGGTGGAGTGGTGTTCTGTTGTATTGTATATGATGGACGAGGTTAGATTGTCCATTGAAATATATTCTATCATTAAGTTTCTCCAGTGTGTGATGTGTGTGTTATTTCTTGATTTCCAGTTCATGAGGATAGTTTTCTTGGCGATAGTTAGGGCCGCGAGGAGTAATTTGCGATTTGTTTTACTCAGATGTATTGTTGAGATGTCTCCTAGTAAGCACAGTGAAGGGGATAATGGGACGAGGCAGCCCAGGAAGACAGACAGTGACTCAGTTATTTCTTTCCAAAAGTGATTAACTGGTGTGCAGTGCCAGGTGGCGTGAACATAGCTATCCGGACTGTTTTGAGTGGAATGTGGACAGATATCTGACGTGAATCCCATTTTAAACATTTTTTGCCCAGTGTAATGAATTCTGTGAAGTATTTTATACTGTATTAGTTGTAAATTGGCATTTTTAGTCATGAAGTAGATGTTATTGCAGATTTGGTTCCAGAAATCAGCATCAGGAGTGATGGACAGGTCTGATTCCCATTTTCTTGATGGTATGGATGATGTTTTGTCAGACTGTGATATTACTCTACATATTTTTGAGATTAACTTTTTTGAGGAGGGGATATTAATTAATTCTGAGGTTGAGGGGGGTAGTTCTAGGTTAGTGGCCTTAGTGTTAAGTTTGGATTCATGACAAATCTAACAGACCCTCAAACCCTGAACCATCATCCACCCCTCGTCCTTACCAGCTCCAGCCAAGGCACTATACATTCACTGTGGAAGTAATGGAGGCAGGGTAGCTTCCTGACAGATTCACCTGATGAATACTCCTCCCTACAAACTGGACACTCCAGTCTGCAGTCTGAGGGAGACAAACAAGAAAAACAGAAAGTATGAGAATGTGTGCAAGAGAAACGGATACAGAGAGAAGCAGACACAGAAGACCCATCGTAACGTTTTCGACATGTCTCGGCCTTCACAGTGTAACACAGTGATACTTTTGTAATGTAGTCCTCTGTCATTTTATGCTAACCCAGTTAATTGATGTGTGAATTAAGATTTAGAGGCTTTCATACCACTTTCACTACTTTTTAGAAGTCGTTTGAATCCAGGCCAAAAAACATTTATTAATGATTTACTAATACTCGTAACTAGGACAGAGAGGATGGAGGTATTATAGGAGGACGGAATGAAAGTAGTGAAGAGGTAAATAAAAATGCATAGAAGACACAAAAGATAGGAAGAGGCAAAGAAAAGATAGGAGAAGGAAAGGAAAGAAAGAGGAATGCAAGGAAAATTGAGAGGAGGCAAGGTAAAGTAGGAGGAAAGGAAGGATGAGAGGGAGAAAAGAAATGTAAGAGGAAGTTAGAAGAGAAAGAGGAAAGGAAACATAAGAGGATGAAAGGAAAGAAAAAGGGATGCAAGGAAAGGAAAATTGAAGAGGAAAGTAAAGATAAGAAGAAGTAAGCAGAGATAGGAAAATAAAAGATATAGAAGAATAGGAGAAGGGGAAAGAAAGCTGGGATGAGGAAAATAGGAGGAATGGGAAGACAAGATAAGAGGAGGGAAGGAGAAGCAGGAGGAGATAAAGAGAGCTTAGAGACAGGAAGCAGAGACAGGACGAGAAAAGCACATACAAGGGGAAAAAGAGTGAAGGAAAGCTATCAGGAAAAGAGAGATTAGAGGAAAACGGAAAGATGGAAGGAAGGAGGAAATAGAAGGAAAATAAGAGGAGGGAAAGAGATGTGTGCAGTATGCCATGCTGAGTTGCTACCTGTCTGTTCTTGAGAGATACAAACTGTTGGCAGGGACGAGATCATCTCCTTTTCAGCAGGGGGTGGACCTGTGCACTCCAACTGTCCTAACAACTAGGTGTAGGAAGTAAGGATACATAGGAGACATGAGCGGCAGAGGGGAAACGAAGGCAACAGAGTTCTAATGGAATGGTTAAAAGAATAAGAAATGAACAGTTTGTAACTTAATAATAACAGAATTTGGGGGTTTTGTGTTTCATTATAAAAGGTTGATCGAGATGGAAGTAAAAGAAGGAGGAGGAGGAGGAGGAAACCACACTAAAACTAAACACAAAGCTTAGAAATCACCACCTCTGATGCCACTGACCTCCGTGATGACAGAGTCCAGACCTCCCTGACCCCACGCATAATCCCCGGGGTTTGAGTGCAACTGTAGCATGCTGGTTCTGAGACAAACAGAAAGAGAGCAAAGGAGAGGGAGGGGGTGTTGTCATCACACAACGCTAGATAAAATCAAAAGTAAATGATGTGAATCGAAAATTAAAAAGCGCTTACAGTGCAGCTGGTGCAGCACCGGGGTTTCCGTTGTTGGCAAACAGGCCGGCCAAGAACTGCTGCACAATCCTTGAAGGGGCAAAAACAGACAGCAAAGATGTCTGCCTTATTGTGCTTTGAAAACACACACTTTACTGTATTTACAGCAGTTTAAATTCATGCCAGGCCTTCATGATTTTACTTGGAGTTGGTATATAATATATAATATAATATATATATATATATATATATATATATATATATATTAGTCTGATACTGATACTGCATGACTGCACCAAATGCAGAGTAATGATTTTACATAGAGATCCAGCCGTAGGTATGGAAGCTTACTGAAGCTTTACCGACTACAATCACACTTTGAAGCAAATCAATCACATAAGGAAGTGCTTACATTATAAAAAAGAATATGCAAACTTGTTGAAACTTATAAACATGTACTATGAAAGCTGTTTCTGTTCACAACAAAAATATAAAAGAATATCTGTGCAAAAACACAGCTGTTGTATGTGTTTAAGCTGTATATGTTGGTGGTTCTTCATTTATGCCTTTATTTCCTTGTACTGCAAATGACATGACATAAATAGAAAGAAGTATTTTTTGCACGGTCAGAGTCAGAGTACACACTGGTGATGGTTCTGTGTACCATGTCCACACACCCTTCCACTGCAGGCCTTTGCTCAGGCCTGGGCGACCTCTCTTGCTCAGGCTGGGGAGGAGAGTCTGGTTCCCCGGCCTCAGCGGCGCCCGGCGACACTGGGGAAGGCCGGCTCTGACCTGCAGATACCTGCCCGCTGTCATCTGGGTCAGACTCTGAAGACGGCGGATGTGACAGCAGAGCAGAGCCCTCCATGAACAGCAACTGCCATAACTTGGAAGAGAGACCAAGTAATATGTCAAAAAGAGCTTCAGAAAAAGAGGAGTGTACGTTTTAAAATGCCATATGTAGGGACGCACCTCTGAGAACGAGTTGGAATCTTCACTGGCTACCGATGTGCTGTTCTGCAGAAGACTAGGCAGCAAAATATAAATCGGTTTTAATATCAGTGGTGTAAAATTAAAACCATAACTCTTAAGAGCCTGACACTGCCGCTACAGTGACCATCATGCATTTTAATGCTTAGGAGCATGCTTTAAAACATTTTATAAACCGTATGATATAAAGCACAGTAAATATAAACACCAAAACGGAGCTGTACCTGGAGTCTTCTGTCACCTCCTCAATGAAGTCAGAGTCACATCTGGGGCAGACGAAATCCTAGAGAAAAGAAAAAAAACATGCACTACAAGACCAAAAGAATGCGGGAACTCCAACTTCTGAGTTCAATCCAAAACGATGATGATTAATCTGATGCTATAACCGCCTACATTCTTCTAGTAAAGCTTTTGATGAGATTTTGGACCTGCACTGTGATGAATTGCTGTAAATGTACGGTGGATTTACAACATTATCTTACAGTATTTCACAATGACTGTAACATACAGGTAATATTCATCCTTACCATGTATATTAACAGTTAGTTAACCATAGCTGCAGATAACTGTATTTTATCAGTATACAGTATTTTCTGTGAAGTTCAGTGAGTCACTATAATATTATCTGTCTTACAAAGTCAGCGGTATGAATGATTGAGGACAATTAATCATATCAATTAATCATATACAGCAATATTGTACTGTATATGAATTCTTGTGTTTTCTACTTTTTTGTTATTGTTGTGGGGAATTAAATGCAAAAGTAGCAGATTTTATTACCCTTTGTAAATAAACAGTAACATGCTTGTATATACTGTAGAATTACCTTAAAGCCCAGTTATTTTACTATCAATTACTGTTATCCAATATACGACAAGATACTGTTAAAATAAATTACAGTAGCTGCACTGTAAAATAACAGTAAATTACTGGCATCTCTGCTGCCAGTATTTTACTGTAATTTTATGGTGAAATTGTGTAGAGTGTGGCTGCAAAAGTTTGCTTTTATTCAACCACAAGAGCATTAGTGAGGTTGCCCACAGTAGGAGCGCCAGCCAATTTCTGCAACAAGGTGGCAAGTCAGAATCAAACCAGCTACATTGAATTGATATGGTATCTTAACCACTGGCCCACCAGGATGTAGCTACACAAAAGTACAAACATGAGACATGTGGGTTAGTGGTGAGGCACTCTGTTATTGCAATTTCCCCAGTTTGATTCTAGCTGGGGGCCTGTTACATGTCATCCTTTTTATCCTATGCCAAAGAAATAAGCTTTAAAAAATGGAATACAAATGTATCTGCATTAGGGTGTCCACATACTTGTGAACATGTTGGCCTAGTGCAGATTAATCTCTCTCTCTCTTAAACACAGACACACGTGCTCCATCATGCGTGTGTATTCGTGCCATTAAAAGTGGCAGCTGCACAACAAATGCGCACCAACAGCGTCTCTCACAGCGCGCTCCGAATCGAGCAACCAGGAGAAATTAATCTCCAAGTTAACGACTCATCTTTCAGTTGGGCTTTGCTGATACAATAAGCGGACATAATAAATCGGGCTGCAGGGGTTAAAGGCACATTTGCGGCTTTTGGATCTACCTTTAGGAAGCCGTGCAAGCGCTGCTGGCGCATGTGGCGTCACCCAACCAGCCTACGTCTCACACGCGCAGTTGACAGAAGACAGCTGGACACAGATTGTCGCCAACAGTGGTGCTTCTAAATATGGCAACATGAATCACCAGATTGTCTGTGTATGTCTCTCTCTGTTGTAAGATCCTTGCGCATGCTTTACGCAAAGAAACAACCACAGGCAGGCTTCCATACGTGTGCTTTTGTGGTCCCACTAATTTAAATTCGAGAGCAAAGTGAAATGTATCACTCCACACAAGTTTATAAAAAGAAAGAGCTGTAAACATCTTAAGATGTCCCTCAACGTCCGCATGGGTGATTTCCAGCTGTACGAGTTGAATAAAAACACGCTCCAAAGTGACTCACCGGGAGTTTGGGGTTTGTTTCACTTTTACAGCAGTGACAGAAAAACCGGTGTTGTGTTGTGTCCGCAGCCTCCGCCATCTTCACGGTGACGCCCAGTGCCTGACGTCGGTGAGGCAGCCCATAAAGGTCTCCGACGGGTCAGAGCAGTCCCGGACGGTTTGGTGCCCGTGACAAATGTCAGAAAAGCGGCACATCAATACCATTAAAGAGCAGGCAACACCATCACTCCTCACAATGTCATTTTTAATAAATAAAGTTTATACAGGGTAAAAAATAAAATAAAAAATACATTAACCCGCATCTTCATGATCAGATTTGCTTCGGTCACCGCTTCAAAGATCAAGTTGCTAAAAGAAGCCAAGAGCTCAAAAAGCAACAAGTTGGACCACGGATGCAGTTTCCTGGTGTCGCCAGAAAATAAAAAACGTTCAAGTAGGATCCTCTTTTTTTTTTTTTTTTTTTTTTTTTAAAAACACAAACTTGGTTTCGAGCAGCACAATCCAAGTTATAAAATGCAATTTAACGACATTACAGGATACTGAACTTGCTGAGGTTTGACTCATTTAAACATGAAAAACAACATCAAAATACATATCCTGTTACTTAACTTGACAATGAGCTACAGCAATAATAACCGTGTACGCATGACAATATATTTTTTATTAAAACCAAGACAGTGACGTGTAATAATCATAAGAACCACAAGCAGCACCAACAGAACAGTGACAGATATATTGTAACAGAAACACATAATCTTTACAGTATGAGAGGTTTTGGCAAATAGGTAACAAGCCACTCTCATTTGGAATGATAATAACAAAACGTGTTAGTTTGCAGTAAAGCAACAAAAATATTAGCATTGAGCCACTCAGTTATGGATCGAATGTTAGAATGGCAACATTTTCAGTGTTCAGCTCCAACTCAAGCACTGGCTCTTTGTAAACACATCCAGGTCATTTAAAAATGGGAACTATCCGGACCAGAACTTTCCTACTTGGCACACAGCTCGTCTTGTTATTTAAAAAAAAAAAAAAAAAAAAAAAAAAAAAAAAGTAGCATTTTCCCTGCATTCACTGATACCAGTAACGAGTGCGCTAAATTTCATACAGCGTCAGCATGTTATTGTTTTCACACCATCTTTCTGTTTCCTGAATCAACATTTAGGATTTTGTTGACTCCCGGTTTGGCAATGTAGCCAACTTGTCCTGTACATGGATAGAAATTACAAAACCCCACCTTTGTCTCATGCACATGGCCTGATGTTCAGTTGCTCAAGGGGTTACTATACAGACACATCCCCCCCCCCCACCCCACCCCAATCAAATTCTAATAACCTGTGGGGAAATAAATACCAAACAGATCCTGTATCAAGAGGAATGGGCTCTCCTTCACATCTTACCCTCCCCATCCCCTCTCGTCCCACTCTACCGAGGCGCGGTGAATGCCCCCTGGGCAGCGCTGGTGGCTGCGGTGGTGGCTGCGGTGGTGGCGGCCTGGCGTACGGCCTGATTGGACATGACTCCGGTGGCGAACTCGGCCTGGGCCTTCTGAAAGCTGGCATCGGTCTGCCTGTACAGGCTGTGGACCTAGAGGAGGGGAAGAGCAGAGCGCGCTGACACCCGATACATGCAGCAATTCATCCTCATACCATGCACATTGTGAGGGTGAATACGATACGCAGAACCCGATACCGGGGCCTATTCTTCGGACCGTTTGTTATCTACCGACTGCTTCGTGGTAGGTGGACCACGTGGGCACAGCGGGTGCGAGTATTTGCACAGAGCAGGTGGAAAGTGCGAACACAGTATGACCATTTTGCGTTCACTTTCTTCCCTTTGACTTCTTTCCAGAAATGTGACCCACTCATGTCACAGTATCTCCCGACAGTCTACCATTCATTAGTGTACATTCGTATTCAAGTCGACTTAGACCTACGTGTCCTTTCCCTTATTAATTGGATTCAAATGAGTACTTTACATGGACTAACAATGATATTTATTTTTCTGCCTTTTGTGTGCGATTGAGATGAGATGTTCGGGATTTCCGACACATCTGCCGTCAGATGATCAGAAACCTGGATATGTTCATGATCACGTGTGTAGGGACGTGTATAACCAGATTTCATGTTCCATGAAAATGCCACCTCCTGAGTTAGATACAGGGGAAAGTGTGACTGACACCATGGCAGAAACACAACCCTAATCCGAGTCACTACCTGTAAATATTTTCCCTGCACGTAAACAAAATGATTCAGTTTTCACCTTCTTCAGCATGACGAACCCCATGGCGGCTTGGGCAGTAAAGAGGACGGCGTTCATCATCATGATCGCACCAACGGGGACGCTGGTTGTCAGAGCAGCCAGGCTCACGATCCACCCGCTGCGGGGAAGAGACAGGGGAGACATAAACGGAGGAAAGAACCTGGATAGAGTCATGCATCTGTTTTGAGCGGTGGTTTTGTTTATTAGTCATACCTGAAACCCCATCCAGGGATACCAATAGTCATGATGACCGAGACGACCACTTGGGCAGAGAAAACGAAGAAGAAGACAAAGAAATTGAAGGAGCTGTCACTCCTACAAGGGAGAGAAAAATATTGTAAGTGAGCATAATGAAGCAACAGCTCAATGCCACGTATGCTTTATGCAGCTAGCGAGCAAACGGGCCAACACGTTTCAAATGGCGCAACACACCTGAAGGCTTTGTACACAGGACGGTACCAGCAGAGGAAGGAGCAGGGGGTGAAGAGGAGGGCCCACAGGATGGCCAGGCCCAGGCCAACACCACCCGATTTGTCCACGCAGAACATGGCCAGGGAGGAGACGAGGTTGAGGAGCAGCGCACAAGTGCAGACTGGACATTGACGAGATCGGATAAAAAGGAGACAAAAAGGATGAACGGGAGCGGTTGGACAAGAATGAATAGCGGTGCAATCTGAGTGGAGGGATCAACTCTTTGTTGCTGTATTACAGAGCGGTGGACTAGAACACACATCCAATGCTCCCCTCCCCTCTCTACAGTAGGAGCCAACTTGTCAGGACTTTGGCTGATGCAACATGACGCTATTTATCCTTTTCCTGCTGCGAGGTTTGGAGTTGGCTCTTTTGGTATTTCACTCGGCCCGGGCCTCAAGATTTGTTCTATTTTAATTCATTTTTTATGCTCGCCCACTCCCTTCTCTTATGCGGTGACTTTCTGCCTCACTTTCTCGCCCTCTCTGTCATTTTTCATAATCAGTATCAAGGTTAATTCCATGCCATAACCCGGACTTAATCCATGTGAACATGCATGGGACACAGACACATTTTAGACCCCTGTAACTTTTTTCCCCCCCAGTGTGCATGCTGACGCCTGAAGCTTTGGGTCGTTGAATAAGAACAACTTAGTTACTTCTAACAATTTGAAATGGTTGTTGGGTGCAGCAGATTCCCCGGGTGAAGACCTCTGAACCATCTTCACATTTTTGGCAGACCCTGATTTCAGTTGGTTCCTCAATCTGGCAGTAAAGTGTCAGAGTCTTTGTGCAAACATTCCAGCTCTTACTCCAGACAGTACAGAAGGAATCCCAGAGACATGAGTCAGGAGTGCGCGAGTTAGTGACATCTGGTGGTGAGGTTGCAGATTGCATCCACCTGAATAACCCTCCCCTCCATTTTTTAAATGGTGCTTAATGGTAATGATGTTGCCAAAACAATAATGGGAATTCATACATCAGCACGTAGTGAGAGACAGGAACTCACACATCCAGAAGTAGTACATGAAGGTGACGGTGCGCTGGAAGTGCTGCGTGATCTCCACATTGATGTCCTGGTAGAAGCAGGGGCCCACGGGGCAGAATGAAGGCAACGGGGGCCAGTTATTCTGACGGGCTGATAAAAAAAAAAAAAAAAAGAGTGGGGGGGGGGGGGAAACGTCACTCACGGCAATGTCTTACGAAATCATTAAATCTATAAAATATTCAGGTATCTCAGATATTTATATCGCCTCCTATCCTCCATCTCTTACAGGCTCCAGGTCCCAGGCTGTGTAACTCGAGCTCCCTCTCTCTTCTCTCCAGCTCCTGGGCTTTCTTCTCCAGCTCCTCCTGCTTCCTCAAGAGATCTGCTGTGGTAGCATTCACCGCAGTCTAACACAGCAAGACACGAAGTGAAAGGATGTATCAGAAATGCAAGTCAAGTTTAAAAGAGAGGGTTGTGTGTGTGTGTCATAAATAATGAAAAGGATTATAGAAAAGACCTGTTATCATAAGAGCTCCACAGAGGACGTGCTTTCGAGGTACATATCTGAATATATCGATATTGGCATCTAGCGCACATTTCTAATTTTAAAGACCCAACAGTGTGCGAGTACAATCCCATTTTTGCAGCTGAATGCGCCGATATTATAAATCAGATGGTAATCACTAGTCTAAAGTGAAGCATGCAACAAGTGTCTCTGCATTGCAGCACGTGTACCTGCGAGGTATAGGAGCCATAGTTGCGAGGCTCAGTGGGTGTTGTTCTACTGGGTGGGGTCTGTGCAGGCACAGATGGAGCAGAGGGAGAGGTGGCTTCATACGGAGGAGGAGGCTGGTGAAAAAAAGAGGGAAACAGACATCATACATGAGTTTGACCTCATCCTGTAAGAAAATCCAGAAAAAAAAGTATGTGCACCATTTCCCACATTGAAACTAACTTATTGTTTTACATACATACATACACATAAAAACATTATACTGAAGCTACAATAATGTGGCATGAAAAGGATAATGCCAAAAGGAGAATTTTATGTAATGACATAACATTTACAGATATGCGTGCGAGCTTCGTTCACTCTAGAAGCTACGGCATGAGGCTTGTGGTCATGCACTCGGTCTGAGATTAAAGGGATCTACAACTAGAACTAGACTCCTTCAGTTTCCACGTCCAAGTTTAGTTCCTGTTGATGCCGTATTTGCCAATAGCAAAAGCTGACAGGAAGTACCAAGGACCCAAGCCGTTTCCTAGCAACAAAAACACTAAACATGCAACTGAGGTGTGAGATGTACGTCACAGGGCAATGTGTATATTTTGGTCTTAATGTAGTAATAATGAAGTACGTTTGTGTCCAGTCCTCAGTAAGGCTGGATAACTAAACAACTGACTGTGTGTCCAGCAAACACACATTTCATGTCTGTTGATCTCTTGCGCCACTAAAGCACAATTTCCGCTGACATATTAAGGAGGGCGCAGTTTTATTACCCACTCTCTCTCTAGCCTGGCTCCAGATCACTGAACTGACACCATCATGTGTGATTTGATCATTAATTCAGATAAAATGAATGAAGGAAGTGTAACTAAATGGCAGTTCAGTCTGATCAGCAGGCTAGCAGTCAAAAATGCAGTCAGTTAATTTATCTGGAAAACATTTAAACAGACCAGTCTTTGACTTATTCATGTTTTCATCACAATTTGTTTCAAATGCTCTTATTCTCTTTTAAGGGATGAGTTTATTCATTAGTTTATACAACAGATAACCTTCCTTAGATTGCAGTCATTTCATGGAGCAGGCTGAAAGAAACTGTAAACATAATAAACATCTGACGAGTAGAAAAACATTAAACTAATTTTATACTTATACGTTTGTAACAAATCTTAAATGGGGCATTTCAGACAAACATGACTGGATTAAACGAAATATATGGGAATGTGTGTGATGCTGAATGTCAAGTATAAATATCCCCTATAATATATCTATATCCCCATAATATGTTATAGTAGTACTCACTCCAGTAGTATTATCAAAAGGGTTGTACAGGTCCAGTGTTGCATATCCTGTGTTGCTGCTGTGTTGAGTCACTGCAGGGTCCTAGCAGACAAAACAAAGGCAAACACATTGCTGTTAAAATGATCACAGTAATACATTCCACTGTCTGCTGACACGGTAATCCACGTTTAACAAACCCGAGTGGCTGCTACTGATGTATTCATCGTGAAGAAGAGCCACAAGTGGGCAAAGATTAAGGAGGGCAGGAAGGCCCAGAAAAAAGAAAAAAGCCACACACGTCACATGAGCAACAACACGCCCGCTATTACACAGATGTTGGCTACATCGATGACTTCCATCAAACACGCCGTGACGGGCTGCACGGACACAGGCTGATGTTAGATTCATATTTCATTTCACCCACTTGGAAAGGGTTGTGGTCGTCCGTCCCCGTCGGCTCGGCGAAGCTTGTGTATTTTGACATGTCGATGGCGGGTTGTTTTGGGGGAAAGAGAGCTAACGTCAACTAGCCACCACTTGCTGCTAATGCTAACGTGAGTCACGGAGAGGAACAAAAAAACGAGCAGCTGTCTCTGTTCCAGCAGATGAAGCGCTGCGTATTTTTCTAAATGTAAAGGGCGGGCGGGGTAGTCGTGTTATCCTGTCAACTAGCTACCCGCCCCTCCGGTGGGCATCTCCCGTTAGATAGCAGGTGAACACGATGCACGGACAGGTTAACGGTTGTCTTCCCCGTTTTTTTTCCCCGTTCAGTCCTGACTGTCAGGTATCTGGATTAACAGTCGCAGGGATAAGCGCTACAGATCCGTTATTTGTCTCCCGCAGAGAATAATAGCCGTGGTACAGGAAGTAGCCAGCCAAAGACTCGGTCATGTGACTGCTGCTGCGGCAGAGAGAGGGAACACGAGGGGGCGTGGCGTGACCTGGCTGTGCATGTGCGCTGCCCCTGTGGCGCTGCCAACAATTCATCAATAACAACAAAAATCTATGATAATAGATTAAAAAAACAACAACAACGCACAAATCCAACACTGTAATAATATAAATAAATATATAGAATAAAAGGTTTACACAATTATATTTTAGCTCTACAAAATAAATTACCTTAAAGGAAACATTTCATAGGAACCTATAAAAGATGGATTGTCATTACATCACTGAACTCCCATCGGTGCCAAGCCCAATAGTATTCTACATGAATTTGATTGTAATAGAGCGTCTTTGTTATCAATAACTAACCTACTATCAAACTGTTATTTAATTATATGCAGGAGCTCTCTCAATTATGTTTCATATTATTGTCAGGAGGTGTGACTAATACTTATATATATACTATATACATATTTTATATGCCTCTTTAAATCTGGGCCGTTATAGCCTTTATATCTCTACTTGTTACGTTGTTTGTCAATTGACTAAATTAGCATTTGCACATTGTTTAGCCAACGTTAGCCGACAACAGTTCTGCAGAGAAGGCCTACATTCATTGTGAGATAAAACCGTTACGGTTGGTGAGAAATAGTCCTTGTGAAGGTGTAAAAGAAGCAGACAGGGAGCTGTGGTGTTGGCGAATGATGGGTCAAGTTTGAATGCCGTGTTTAAATATTACACCTTTAATAAAAGTACCCAAAAAGTTGTGTTAGGCTGAACGCACCCAAAGAGCACCTGAGTGGACACCATCCCTTTATTACTAGCGCTGTCTGCTGAAACTCTCCATCATCCTAATTTGCACTCCACAGCATTTAGCTGTAAACTAAAGACAGGCTGGAATGTCTGTTTGATCTCGTTCTATGGTTTCTCCCTGGTGTTTTATAACTGTTGGTTAATATTCATGTTTTGCTGTTATAAAAAGATACTTCCCTCCTCTTCCAGTAGATGTCACTCTTGTGTCTTGACAGAATAATATCCCCTCACTTCTGTGGGCTCAGAATCTCAGAAGGAAGGTGAGATTTAAACCTCAGGGAAATGTTCAGGTGCAGAAAAAGAAACATTGATCCTATTTTTTTTTGGGCATGTTTTTTGTTTTATTTACATTGGACACATTCAAAATTCATCTTAAATCTTTTTTTTTGCTTCGAATAATGTTAATTTTCTGGAATTTGTTAAATGTGAGTTTTTTGTCTCTTTTTTTGTACCGGCTTGTACGAAGCGTGCATGCTCAAAGGGCCTTTTCATAGGTTTGTCTTTGTACTTCTCATATACCCTTGCAATCACATGTTAGACTTACACCTTTAGTTTATACACACTTCATGGCCTTGTGCCCTCGAACAATCCAGCCTATAGTCTCTTTTCATTCTCTTCTCCTACAAGTCACATGGGGTCACGTGGGTGAGGGCAGTCATATGATTTCATTACATACACGTAGGTCACGCTCGCATACAGTACTCACACACTGCTGTTCATACTGTATATGCCCTGTTTCTGGATCCTCCTGTTATTTATGAACATATCTTCACTGTCTATTTATGCAGGCGCACACGAACTAACAATAAATATATATATGTAAATAGGTTTTGGCGTGATGGATATCATCATGGAGTCAGGACTGCCTTAAAGGGTGACGAGATAAAGGCTTAGCATCCAGTATTCTTTAATTTCCCATTTGCTCTATATGGTCAGAAAAATCCTCTTGCTCTATACTGTACGATGTTTACAGCAAGTGAAATATTAAAACCCAGAGCTACATGTTTCTATGGCTGTTATCTTATTAAATTTAAGCAATAAAAAAGATGAATCGAGAAAATATGACTGATTGATGAAAAGAATCCTTACAGCCCTATAATGACCATAGAACAGGTCAGATTGGTAACTGGAGGCCAAACTTCTGATTTGGACTCTGTTTAATATTACTGCCACTGAAAGTGGACTTCATTGATCAATGCAACCATTGAGACGAACTGATCTTTTTGCGGAGAACCAGGAAGAAACAGAGCTCATATTGCTGAGGTGGAAATGGATGTGGCATGGACAGCAAAGAATGAGCGCCCATTTTTACACCAAAAATCAGTGATGAAAGTTTTTTTAGCTGAACTGAGTAATTATGTATCCGTGCTTGTGTCATCTGTCTGAACCTGCTTCCATCATTTGTCGTCTGTGTTTGTCAGCTGATTCCTGTGACTCATCGTTTCCTCTAATTGCCGCGTTGCGATTGGTCCAGATGGCTCCGATTCAAAGGCTGGACTCGGGTGCCTCCCTGTCCTAAAACCACAGCATTCCAGCAATGCAGGGCTCCATGACATCACTGCCTGAGGAATGAACTGGCCTAATAAGAGTTCTGTGTGGAAAGTGACCCGGCTAACAAGGAGGGACTGGGTGGTTTAGACTGCTCCTATGAGGCCATTTCAACCATCAGTCAAAGGGGTCATTTAGACAGAATCGGCCATCTCGTTTGTTTGGTGTGTGTGCGCGCAATGCCAATTTTCATTTGGAGCAAATAGCAGGGAACTTTCCATCGCTTCCAGAGTGCAGTTAAGGCCCTGTGGTTTTGTTGAGTGCTTACACAATAACGTGGGTTTCCGACTTTCTGTTACAATTCCCATCTAAACTTCTCACATGGTTTCATTCAAACAACCGTTTGAATTGTGCAATATTTCACCAAAAAACCCCAAAGATTTGAGAGAAGTCCTAAATCATCAAGCAATTTTGAGATGCAGATCTTTTCTTTCCTTCTTTCCTCACTAATTATCTCCCGACACTTCACATTTACCTTGTGATCCCCTGGGAGGAGGCCCGACCCGTAATGTATGTAAAGTAGTTAAAACAGTTACACCCCAACCTGATACAATGACGCATCATGCATCAGTGTCAACAATCTGATAATTATAGTGCTTTTAAGAAAAATGTTGAATGCCTGACATTTAATGATAATGGAGTATTTTTTACACGTGGTATTGATACTTTCACTTCAGTAAAGGTTCTGAATACCTCTAGACACACACACACATAAACCCACAGAGGTTATTGAGAGCATTCATCCCGGGGGAGGCCCAGTCCTCCCACTGCTTGCTCAGCACTGTGTATAAACTGGGAAGCACTTCAGAGGATCGCTTGTCTTCACACTGTTTGAAAACCTGGAAAAACCATCACTGCCTGTGAACCGCAGCAGTTCTCTCCTCAGGAAGTGCCTGAGAGAACCCGAAGGACCATTTTTCACAGCTCACAGTGAAGTCCACCTCGGACTGAAACAGCAGTTGATTTTCGGTTTAGTAAAAGAACGATTTTAGGGAATTAAATTTTCAGCTACACATTTCAAGCCCGTTTGCATACTTTGTGTGCATCCATTATGTTAAAAAAGTGGGTTTTGAGAGGGAGCAGCTGGAAATATCCATGCACTGTGTAAGGAGAAGCACTTTGTACCTGGGTGCAAAGCCAAAGCAAAAGGGGGTGGGGGATTTTTTCATCGAGCTCACTCTATAAGTAGGTGCAGCTGGAGACGGGAACATACACCTCTCCTGATGCTATGAAATAACTTTCTCATGACCCTCTCTCTGGACTTAACTAATTTTCCTTTCCATTCCCTGTTTCCCTCTTGTCTTTGCCAAATGTCCCTCAAAGCGAAGTTCATAAAATATGCATTGTCTTTGGGAGTTTTTTAAACTAATTGAATACATACTGTAGTGGGCTACGATGACACAAGAGCACACAGAGGACAATGTCGATTGCAAGTGGAAAATTAGAGGGGGGGGGGGGGGGGAATAACCAGAATATGAATGGCAGGCAGTGATGTAAAGTGATATGCAGACGGACGACAAGGGAATGGGAGGTGCAGTGAGGAGGCAACATAAAGAGTGAGTGTTTTGAGAAGGAATCATCAAACAGGGAGTTCATACAAAACAATTTATTAACACGTTGAAAAAAGATGAAAGCAAAGAAAATGTAGACACGGCTTTTAGAAAAGGAATGTGTGACATTTCTATATGATACATAAAGGAGCACGTTCAGGCATCTTTGGTATTCTAAAAGCAACTACTGTGCCAACATACATTCATGTAAACCGAAGCCTTCTTCTGCACTGTTTGAGATCTGACCAACATCTGACTGGCTGGGAGGAGGACGAGGAAGTTCAAGCAAGGCGAGTAAATGTAAACCATGCATGAGGCACAAAACAAGGGTATTGCATGACAGTATTGAAAATGTTTCCTCATTCCCGCTCATAAACTCTGGTGCAGACAACATCTCCTGCAGTCATTGTCTGAAAGAAAACAGCGACAAAGGGACAGAGTATTAACTTTTGGTGGCGCTTTCTAATACGGCACACACATTATAAAGGGGTTATGTATTGCAACGAATGGAAAAAAAGCAGCTATAAAGTCATGTATTGGTTGCTGTGCACAAAATAATTACCAGTATCAGTACTCCATCGTTGGTCAGCTCTCGGGTCCACGCTGTTCTGGGCCCGTCGCCTTTCTGCACAGTCTGTTCACAGCTGATCTTGCTGTCTGTTTCCCACTTAGGACAACTCTGCAGGGAAAGATATGCATCGTTTTAGTGCCTTGGATCCTATAAAGTCATAGCAAAGTTTGGGTTTTGTCACAACTGGAGCTCCCGTGTGCCAATCGCTGCATATCAGATTTTTTATAATTTTTTTTATGTCCTTCACCACTCACTCAGCATG
The DNA here is from genome assembly GCF_004355925.1 of Anarrhichthys ocellatus. NCBI lineage: Eukaryota > Metazoa > Chordata > Actinopteri > Perciformes > Anarhichadidae > Anarrhichthys > Anarrhichthys ocellatus. The sequence continues at coordinate 2,311,967 of NW_022280065.1, read as the reverse complement.
AACAGATGAAGAACAGATCCACATATTATCACCAGCACTGACTCTGGAGTTGGGCTGAAATTGTATCCATATGGTTTCTCTCGTGCATAACTCTGGCTCGTTAGTCTGTCCTTGGCCAAGATCTGGTGCACATGTATTGACGTTATACAGGAATGTTATACGGGATGTGTACCGTGCAGGGACGTCCATCCACCGTGGTCTCATTGAAGGACTGGCCCACGGTGAAGGAGACATGGGTGGTGCGGACGCTGGTGGATGTCTTGATGGACAGACTCTCATCCTGCTGGGTGATTTCCACTGCCGGGCTGGAGGCCGCTCTCACTGCAATCTTCCTCAGGAACACATTCACACCTGCTCACACACAAACAGGACTAATATCAAACCACCAAACTTTATCCAGGGCATGTGTTCTTACTCGGGTTTCCTAACCTTCCGTGCAGCCGGTTTGAGTTCATTCAGTACAACATTTTCACTTTAGGGAATCCATCAAAATGAATCTTTCAGCAACTTTAGTTTTTTTGACAATGTTACAGTATCGCTGTGCGGTAATGCAGCTGCACGCAGGGAATGTTTGGAGTATTGTTCCTTGCTTGGCGGCCATTGAAACTTTGTCATCTGATATCTGAGAGTTACACAAGTATCAACTTCATGTAATCCTTGTAACAATGTGTGTCTCTGCTTATTAGTTGTCTTCTCAGTTTGATTTCCAACAACAAAGGTTAAGAATGCAATGCTGAAAGTTTTCAGAACAGCCTGTGCTGCTGCATTGCCACACAACAACAACATCAAGTTGATGAAAAGAAAAATAAGGCCGTGAAATGTTCATTGTGTTTCATTTCTTAGTTGTAAGTCTCATCACGCTGACATTTTTTTCTTGCTCTACTGAATGAACTTAAACCGAGGAAATTGATCTAAGAATTTATGGTATGCTTCAGAAAATGGTTGCCAGTAAAACGGAGCATACAGCATTTGTACTTAATGTGTTACAACATGCAAAACCACTGGTATGATCTTTTAAACCACTAATTACTGTGGCATTGTTAAAGACATAGCTCATCCTGAAATTAAAATTTAGTCGATATACACCCAACTCGAAACTCAGCTGGTATCGTACTTGTTAACCCCCAGCCTTATCCCAAGTTGAATGAGATGCAAATGTGTAGTTCTTTTGCATCTCTATGAGGTAGTTTTGCATCTTTTGTGGTTGTTTTGCGTCTTTTGTGGTAATTTTGTGTGTCTTCAGTCGTTATGAGTTTTTTAAAATCTCTTTGCATCTAATTTTGTGTAATTTTCTGTCTCATACGTTTCTCCATATATTGGTGATGGATCAGTAGAGATGTGACGTTTTACTAATTTAAAACAAACCACCTTTTGCCATTATCCAGGTGAACTGGACTGTCTTCAGAAACATCCAGACTACCCCACAAATCAGATCCAGATCAGACCGTATTTGCTCATGGAGTGGTACTAAAGGAGGCAACACACATACACACACACACACACACACACACACACACACACACACACACACACA